>NW_015505605.1:1893284-1894041 GCF_001515645.1 Sinocyclocheilus grahami | reverse complement strand
AATCATAGAGCTTCCTCCTCCTGAGAGAGAGAGAGAGAGAGAGAGAGAGAGAGAGAGAGAGAGAGAGAGAACATGTGTGTGAGAGAGAGCAGGAGCGGATGTATATTCTAATGTCAACCACAGTGTGGCAGCATCTCAGTGTTTGTAGATCTTACATGTCCAGCATCAGTATAAGATATATCAAAGAAAATCAATTGCAATTTGCATACATGTCTTTGATTTTTTTTTTGTATGTATGGACTGGGAAGTCATATTTCAATGAATAAGTAAATAATGTACACTACCATTCATAAGTTTGGGGTCATTAAGATCAAAAAATAATAATTAATCAATACTTTTATTCAGCAAGGACACATTAAATTGATCAAAAGTGAAAAATACAGTATAATGCTACAAAACATTTTTATTTCAAATGTTATTTTACTTAGTAATGAAATAATCCTGAAAAGTCTCATGGTTTACACATACAAAAGGTTTCTCGCACATCAAACCATCAAAATAGAATGATTTCTGAAAGACCATGTGACACTGAAGACTGGAGTAATGATACTGAAAATTCAGCTTTACCATCACAGGAATAAATTCAATTTTAAAATGTATTAATATAGAAAACTATATAAAAATGTAATAATATTTCACATTATTACTGTTTTTACTATGTATTTAATCAAATAAATAAAGCCTTAGTGAACATAAATACATCTAAAAAAAAGTATATATATATATATATATATATATATATATATAGAATATATAT
>NW_015505605.1:1892592-1892983 GCF_001515645.1 Sinocyclocheilus grahami | reverse complement strand
TAGAATGATTTCTGAAGGATCATGTGACACTGAAGACTGGAGTAATGATACTGAAAATTCAGCTTTACCATCACAGGAATAAATTCAATTTTAAAATGTATTAATATAGAAAACTATATAAAAATGTAATAATATTTCACATTATTACTGTTTTTACTATGTATTTAATCAAATAAATAAAGCCTTAGTGAACATAAATACATCTAAAAAAAAGTATATATATATATATATATATATATATATATATAGAATATATATATATATATATATATATATATATATATAGAGTGTCATATACACCCTTAATTAAAAAAAATATATATATATATATTGTCATCTCTTTCTCACTTTCTCTCTCAATCGATCGATAATTAATTAAAATAAATGATAT
>NW_015505605.1:1885575-1892511 GCF_001515645.1 Sinocyclocheilus grahami | reverse complement strand
ATATATACAGTGCCTTGCGAAAGTATTCATACCCCTTCATTTCTTTCACATTTTGTTATGTTGCTGCTTTATGTTAAACTGCTTTAAATTACTTTTTTTCCACACATCAATCTACACTCCATACACCATAATGACAAAGCAAAAACAGAATTGTCACAACTTCGTACATTTATTAAAAATAAAAAACTGAAATAAGTACATTGCCTAAGTATTCAATAACTAAATATTTAGCTGAAGCACCTTTACAGTCTCAAGTCTTTTTTTGTTTGATGCGACAAGCTTTTCTCATCAGCATTTGGCAATTATCTGCCATTCTTCACCTCATCTTTTCATCTCTCATGCTCTGTCAGGTTGGATGGGGGCAGATGCACATTTTCCGGTTTCTCCAGAAATATTTGACTGGGCTCAGGCTCTGGCTGGGCCACTCAAGGACATTCACAGAGTTGTCTATAAGCCACTCTTGCTGTGGGCTTAGGGTCATTGTCCTGTTGGAAGGTGAACCTTCTGCTCAGTCTGAGGTTCTGAACGCTCTGTACTGGGTTTTCATTAAGGCTAACTTAATATTTTGGTGCATTGAGCTTTTCTTTTACTCTGACCAGTCCCTCGGTCCCTGCCACTGAAAAACACCCCCACAGCATGAGGCTGCTACCAGCACACTAAAATACTTTTGGGACTCTGCAGGTGATGAGCAGTGCTTGGTTTCCTTCAAACACGATGCTTAAAGGTTCATCAGACCAGAGAGTCCTGTTTCTCAGAGTCTGAGGGTCCTTTAGGTGCTTTTTTGTAAATTCCAAGTGTGTTTTCATGTGTCTTCACTGAGGAGAGGATGGAGTCTGGCCACACCGCCATAAAGCCCAGATTGGTGGAGTGTTGCAGCGATGTTTGTCCTTCTGTAGATTTCTCCTATCTCCACATATGATCATGGAGCTCAACTAGAGTGACCATCAGGTTCTTGGTCACCACACTAACCAAAGCCCTTCTCCATCAATTGCTCAGTTTTGCCAGAAGGCCAGCTCTAGGAAGAGTCCTGGTTGTATCAAACTTCTTCCATTAAGGGTAACAGAGACTACATGCTTCTGTGACCCTTCAATGAAGAATAATTTTTTTTTTCTGAACTCTTCCCCAGATGTGTGGCTTGACACGAACCTGTTTCTGAGCTCTACAGGCAGTTCTTTTGACCTCAGGGCTTGATTTTTGCTCTGATATGCATTATCAGCAGTTTTTTTACCTTTTATTAAGGCGTGTGTGCCTTTCCAAAGCATGCCCATTTAATTGAATAGCTTCACTCAAAGTGTAGTAACATCTACAAGTAATATGAATGCTCGATTGGTGGAGTGTTGCAGCGATGTTTGTCCTTCTGTAGATTTCTCCTATCTCCACATATGATCATGGAGCTCAACTAGAGTGACCATCAGGTTCTTGGTCACCACACTAACCAAAGCCCTTCTCCATCAATTGCTCAGTTTTGCCAGAAGGCCAGCTCTAGGAAGAGTCCTGGTTGTATCAAACTTCTTCCATTAAGGGTAACAGAGACTACATGCTTCTGTGACCCTTCAATGAAGAATATTTTTTTTTTCTGAACTCTTCCCCAGATGTGTGGCTTGACACGAACCTGTTTCTGAGCTCTACAGGCAGTTATTTTGACCTCAGGGCTTGATTTTTGCTCTGATATGCATTATCAGCAGTTTTTTTACCTTTTATTAAGGCGTGTGTGCCTTTCCAAAGCATGCCCATTTAATTGAATAGCTTCACTCAAAGTGTAGTAACATCTACAAGTAATATGAATGCTCCTGAGCTAAATTTCAACTGTCCCAGATAAGGGTATGAATACTTATGCAATGGAATCATTTTTGTTTTTTATTTTTAATAAATTTGCAAAGATGTTAAAAACAGTTTTTTTGCTTTACCATTATGGTGTATGGAGTGTAGATTGATGTGGAAAAAAGTTATTTAAAGCAGTTTAACATAAGGCAGCAACATTAACAAACTGTGAAAAAAATGAATGAAAAATGAATACTTTTGCAAGGCACTATATATATATATATATATATATAAGGTGAATGGCTTCTACGCTTCATCTGAACCTCTGTTCTGGGAGTATGTAAATTTGGTTAACAGGTATGAAATCCCATGAACAGGGCAGATTGCTTTACGGCAATGGTCTCATATTCAATTACAGAAAATTAAATATGGTGGCTGTGTAAGGGAGGCCAGCTGGCATAATCTGTGCAGGTAAACCTCACTCTCCTCTCTTCAAGATAGTTACATCTGTTACATCTTAAGGTCTGTAAAGCTTCATTTAGGACATTACAGCATGTGTAATGTCTGTGAATTACTACAAGACACTTGAAGCAGTATGCATGGGTGAACTGTGACTCATGTACTCATATAGGCCAAGCCATTATGATGTCATTCTCCTTCACATCTGTCTGTTATACACATCCATACCTGCTCCTTTATAAAGATACTTTCTCGTCTCTCTTTTTACTGTCACCTCCTTCCATCCCCAAGTCAGCTGAGTAAATGCGCTCTCTCTCTCTGTCCTCCTGGGGTTGCCTGTGAATGACGATAGTCTTCTGCTTCAGTGCTTTGATGAGATTTTGTGGTGTCGGTGTCACTTTTGCAGTCACACACTGCTCAGTGTGCCTATATGTGTTTGCCTCTGTTCATTTCTCTCAGTAATGTCACTCCGCTTGCCAGATATTGGATCAATGTGCTGCAGCATAAAATGCAGCTTTAACTGCAAAGGTTGTAACATTGATGGCTTTGATCAATATTTTGTGTTGTGAAAAAAAAAAAAAAAAAGCTTACGGGCTGATTTCTTTGCCATGTGAATTCAAAGCCTTTCCCAGTTGAAGTTCTGAACAAAATAAAATTTTCAAGAGAGAATTACTGCTGAAATAGTTATGTGGTTTGGCTCCAAGCTTCATTAGGGAACAACAGACACTTGATTTCACAGTAAAGACTAATATTGGCCCATACATAATCAAAAGATGTTTATACCCGTTTATAATCAAAAGACGGTTAGAATAATACTGCAGTTTCCCATTAGCATCTATTCTTAAACCCGTACAGTAATGCACACCTAACATAATATTTTCACTATCAATATCTTCTTTAGTCTAAACTCATTCATCAAAATGTCTGTGGCAGTTGAGTGGCATCCAAGTTATTGTAGAAACATTTTGCAATGGAGTCTATGTGAGTGTCCCACTTCAGGTCCTGAGAGATTGTGGTGCCCAGGAACCTGAATGACTCCACTGCAGTCACAGTGCTGTCCATGATGGTGAGTGGGGGGAGTGCAGGGGGTTTTCTCATCATCTCCACAGTTTTGAGCGTGTTAAGCTCCAGGTTGTTAAGACTGCACCAGACCGCCAGCTCTTTAACCTCCTGTCTGTAAGCAGACTCGTCTCCATCCTTGATGAGGCTGGATAAAAACTGTTATCGAAAAACTGACATCTAAAAACTGTTAGTACAAAACTCAAAGCAGATCATCAAAAAAGCTGTTTTTTTTCAAACATGTAATCACATGCTCAATTGACTAAGTACAAGACACAAAATTACACATGAACTTTTTCACCACACCTAATCAGTGTGTCATCAAAGAAATACCTTTCATATGAAGTACTTGTCTTTCACAATGCAATGCTCACAATTCTTTTGATATCCTTCTCTTCTGATTTGAGTAAATACATTTGACCAACACTTAATCTAACTGCTCTTAATGGTTAATCACTGAACCGTTTGGTAAGCCTATATATTTTAAATTGGTTTGTTAGCTATGCAGTATATGGATTTCGAGAACTACACAAATAAAATGTGTGTTTGTACAAACATCTAAATTACATGTAACCACACATGATGAATACTCGTTATTGCTAATTGATTTCACATAGTGGTAATCACAATTGGTCACTATATATAAAAGTGGGGGTGTAAACACTGGAAATTTCTTTCAACATGGAGCAGGATAGACAGAAATGAATAGGAAGAGCTTGTGGACAAGGGATCCGTCAGAGAGGTGGGCATGGGCACCAACAGAGAGGTTAGAGAGGAAGGCATGGGGCCCGTAAAAGGGTTGGTCATCAGAGAGAGGGAGGCAGAACTGTTGTCTCTAATGAAGTCCGGGCCATCATTGTTGATCATGTGGTGAACTGAGGCCTTACTATGGAAGAGGCTGCCAGATTAGTTGATCCGAATCTAAAAAAATCAACTGTAAATTCTATCATCTGAACTTTTCGCCAAGAAAACCGGTAAGTGTGGAGGATATATACTATGCTTTACCATTACATTTAAAGTAAATTGTAATGCATGTAAATTCATCAAACATGTTACAGTATTCTTACAGTATGATCTTTACCTTATCAATACAGTATACTCTGTTCTATGCTTAGAATTGACAGAAAACACCATAGTGGTGACCATGGCCGTGTGCTGACCGCCCAGCAGGAGTGGGCAGTGGTGGAAATGGTGAGAGCCAGGAGAAGGAAGTACAACCTCTGCTGGGCCTTTTTTGCAATGGAGTCTATGTGAGTGTCCCACTTCAGGTCCTGAGAGATTGTGGTGCCCAGGAACCTGAATGACTCCACTGCAGTCACAGTGCTGTCCATGATGGTGAGTGGGGGGAGTGCAGGGGGTTTTCTCATCATCTCCACAGTTTTGAGCGTGTTAAGCTCCAGGTTGTTAAGACTGCACCAGACCGCCAGCTCTTTAACCTCCTGTCTGTAAGCAGACTCGTCTCCATCCTTGATGAGGCTGGATAAAAACTGTTATCGAAAAACTGACATCTAAAAACTGTTAGTACAAAACTCAAAGCAGATCATCAAAAAAGCTGTTTTTTTTTCAAACATGTAATCACATGCTCAATTGACTAAGTACAAGACACAAAATTACACATGAACTTTTTCACCACACCTAATCAGTGTGTCATCAAAGAAATACCTTTCATATGAAGTACTTGTCTTTCACAATGCAATGCTCACAATTCTTTTGATATCCTTCTCTTCTGATTTGAGTAAATACATTTGACCAACACTTAATCTAACTGCTCTTAATGGTTAATCACTGAACCGTTTGGTAAGCCTATATATTTTAAATTGGTTTGTTAGCTATGCAGTATATGGATTTCGAGAACTACACAAATAAAATGTGTGTTTGTACAAACATCTAAATTACATGTAACCACACATGATGAATACTCGTTATTGCTAATTGATTTCACATAGTGGTAATCACAATTGGTCACTATATATAAAAGTGGGGGTGTAAACACTGGAAATTTCTTTCAACATGGAGCAGGATAGACAGAAATGAATAGGAAGAGCTTGTGGACAAGGGATCCGTCAGAGAGGTGGGCATGGGCACCAACAGAGAGGTTAGAGAGGAAGGCATGGGGCCCGTAAAAGGGTTGGTCATCAGAGAGAGGGAGGCAGAACTGTTGTCTCTAATGAAGTCCGGGCCATCATTGTTGATCATGTGGTGAACTGAGGCCTTACTATGGAAGAGGCTGCCAGATTAGTTGATCCGAATCTAAAAAAATCAACTGTAAATTCTATCATCTGAACTTTTCGCCAAGAAAACCGGTAAGTGTGGAGGATATATACTATGCTTTACCATTACATTTAAAGTAAATTGTAATGCATGTAAATTCATCAAACATGTTACAGTATTCTTACAGTATGATCTTTACTTTACCTTATCAATACAGTATACTCTGTTCTATGCTTAGAATTGACAGAAAACACCATAGTGGTGACCATAGCCGTGTGCTGACCGCCCAGCAGGAGTGGGCAGTGGTGGAAATGGTGAGAGCCAGGAATGATATATGGCTGTCAGAAATAAAGCAAGCAATTGAGGAGGATAATGCCACCTTTGTCAATTTGGCATCCATCAGCCTACCAACAATAGGTCGCCTTTTGAAGAGGCACCAGATATCAATGAAGCACATTTACCTGGTGCCTTTTGAGCGAAACATCTGAAACGTCTCCATGTGCGCAGCTATCTCTGAAGATGGTGTCATAGGACGTAGGCCATTACTTGGCTCCTATAATGCTGCACATCTCATTGAGTTTCTCAATGAAATTGAGCTGGCCTGTCAAGGTGAAGGGGTCACCTATGTAATTGTGTGGGACAATGTCAGGTTCCACCATGCAGAGGTTGATCAAGCATGGTTTCAGGCCCATCCCCGATTCATGACCCTCTACCTGCCTCCATATTCCCCTTTCCTCAACCCTATTGAGGAATTTTTCTCAGCATGGAGGTGGAAGGTCTATGATCGCCAATCCCTTGAGCGCGCCACCCTCCTTCAGGCCATGGATGAGGTATGTGATGACGTCAGTGTAGACCAATGTCAAGCATGGATTCGCCATGCCAAAAGGTTTTCCAAGGTGCATGAACAATGATGACGTTCATTGTGATGTGGACGAGAATCTATGGCCAAATGATCAAATTAATGTTGTGTGTGCACTTTTTTTTTTTTTTTTTTTTTTTTTTTTTTTTTTTTTTTTTTTTTTTTTTTTTTTTTTTTTTTTTTTTTTAAATTTGTTTTTTTTTTTTTTTTTTTTTTTTCTTTTTTTTACTGACTGTTCACTTGCCTTTAATCATGTTTGAACTTTCTCAGACTATAGTTTTTGCTGTGGTACATGAAGAAGTACTTAACGTGTGTGGAAAGCAAAGTTACAATTATATAAAATTAGTGTCATTAATTTTTTTGTTTGTATGTGTTCACATTGATGTTAAATTACATTTTCTGATTTGTGACATTACTTTTTAAGTACTGCTAAAACACTGCTGGTCACTTTCAGAAGTTATAGTGATTCTTTATTTTCCAAGAAAGAATGTGAAACAAATTGGTTATATAATTTTCATTTTTAAATATTTTAAAATATAATTTAAATTGATTTTACACACTTTAAGCAATATCGTATCGCATATCGA
>NW_015505605.1:1877182-1884895 GCF_001515645.1 Sinocyclocheilus grahami | reverse complement strand
TTAAAATAATTTTGTGTTTTCCTTTTTTTTTTTTTTTTTTTTTTTTTTTTTTTTTATTATTATTATTATTATTTTTTGTTAATTTGTTTTATTTAAATGTGTACATTTCATTATTGAAAGTAAACCTATGTTACAATCATCTGAAAAATAAAAGCCCATATGATTGGAGAGGATGTCGTCTTTGATCCTTCACTTGATTACACATAACATGGATATTATGGAAATTATATATTCTGTAAAATTTGGGTAATGTAAGTGTTTTTAAATGATCATATATATTGCACAACAGGGAATCTCTAGATATAAAATCCTCATCAGAACTATTGAAATACCTCTTACACAACTAACTGATGCAGGTTTTGAATTACAGTTTTTCTCAGTCGCTTTGGTGCATTTCTCGAATCATCCTTAATATTTGCAAAAATGTATGTGCATTTCTCAAAACAATTCGTACAAACCGCACCACACAATGGCTTACCTGCAAAAGCCTGTAATTTACTCAATCTTTAGTTCATCTCTCAAAAGTAAGTATTTGTCAATGAACATATCAGTGCCATCAGAATGAAAAGTACGTGTGCCATTGTTCACAAACAAGATAGTCAAAATGCTTAGTCATGTTGTCAATATAACAGTGCACTTTGTTAGTATTACCTAAAGTAAACTATGGCAGCATTTTGGATGACAGTTACTGTATTGAACAGTATGCCATGTGCTTATGTATGCCATATCTATCCATTAAAAAAATTTACTCATTACGATATGTGGGATATTGATTTAAAGAGACTGGATAGAATTCCACTTACACTTTTACAAGTGCTCTGACCAAATAAAAATTACAATGTCATTGTGATATAGAAAAGGAAAAAGAAATATGGGCACAAAGATGAAAATTAAAAATAAAGTCCATTGTTAGAATTTGTAACTCGTGTTGTCCTCCGTCTATACAGTTTATGCTTTCCAACTGAAGATTCATCAGATTAACCTTTGAGCTATTTCAGAGAAATGGTTTATCAATTCTCTTCATTAGTGAAAGTCAAGATTCACTTGCACAATTCATGCTAAATTTACAAAAAAAGTCTAAGTATAATGTGTAAAAAATGTGCTTGACACTTTGACAACCAGTTCAACCATTTTGCATTTAATGACTTATACGATTAATTAAAGACTAGATGTTTTGAGGGATAAGACTATTGCACAGAACACTATATAATACATTTTGAGCAACATGACATTAGCAACTGATCATGTAGGAAACCGCTGATAAATGTACTTAATCAATTGCATGAATGTACCAAAGCAATCGCAGCTTGTTCAAAAGAATGAGAAACGGCTTTTATGTGTACAAATGACTAGATGATGTGGAAGTTGTACAAGTAGTTTTGATAATTTAATTTCTGATTTGAGAAATGCACCAAAGTGACTGAGAAAAACTATAAATAAACTGATTGTTAAAAGTACTAAACTGAAAGAAGATCATACTGTTGTGTTTCGGCGATTAAACCAAATGTTGTCATTGCATATTACGATAATCTTGTGTTTGAAAATATGTGTAACTGAATAAAAGCATTACATCAGGTTTTGAAAGAATGACAAGCTGTGTTACATACAATGTGATTTTCTGGATTTTTTTTCTCATTTTGTCTCTCATAGTTGAGGTATACCTATGATGAAAATTACAGGCCTCTCTCATCTTTTTTTAAGTGGGAGAACTTGCACAATTGGTGGCTGACTAAATACTTTTTTTCCCCCACTATAGATAGACAGACAGATAGATAGATCGACCGACAGATAGATAAATAGAATGACCGACAGATAGATGAAAATGTTTTTTTGGTTTAATCTGTAGTAAAACCATGGTTTTGTAAGGGTGTTTTTTTTTCAGGTGGCAAACTGCAGTTTACGTCATGTATAAAGTATATTTCTGTATAGAGAGAAGGGAAGGGAGAAAAAGAGAGAAGGCCCATAATTCCTTGGAAGAAAAAAGAAGGTGGTGAATGTGAGAGGGAGATGACGAAGAAAGCAGAATGACAAATTTTAATGGGCAGGAGCCTTTTGTAGAGGGAGGATATGGTAGCGCGGCAGTATGAGTGTTAAATAGCAAGACAGGAAGACAGAAGGGCAGTGAAAGCGAGGGAGGAGTGCGGAGCGCTCGGGAGAAGTTTTTATCAAGTGAGGAAGATTAGCTTTAGGAAGCTATGGATGCCCCCGTCAGCAGTTCTGCTCCATTCAGGCCTATATCCTAATGAAAATAGTCTCCCGACTCTCCTCGCCAAACACACACACGTGCAGACGTCTGCACCTCCTGGACTTTCACACTCAGCACTCTTACGTTATTGAGTGGTGGTTATTGCTCCCTTATTTATTTCTTTTTGTGTTTTCATTTGCCTTTTTAATTCCTTTAGTTTAATTACTCAAGCGAGCTGTTGGGGGCTCTGCCCAGAACTGATGCTGCTGGTTCATCAAAAGTGTCTTCTTCCAGTTAAACCAGCTCAGTGTGTGAGAGATTACAGGAGGGAACTCACACATGCACTCAGTGCTAAGTGTTTTAACTCAAGAGTATTAAATAGAAGACACTGGTCGGTGCATATCATCTGCAATTAAATATTTATTTTATTCAGACGCGAGATCTGTCTAGATTAGCCATGGTTTTGCTACACTAACCATAGTTTAACCATGGTATTTGTAGTAAAACTGTGGTTATACAAATGGTAATCAATACGCCAAAAAAAACATAGTTACTATACTTTTACCACAATAAAATGTTCGTAAGGGTCCGATTATTACTAGAATATTGAGCTCTGACATGGACATTCCATTAATGTTCACCCAAAAACCATG
The DNA here is from genome assembly GCF_001515645.1 of Sinocyclocheilus grahami. Classification (NCBI taxonomy): domain Eukaryota; kingdom Metazoa; phylum Chordata; class Actinopteri; order Cypriniformes; family Cyprinidae; genus Sinocyclocheilus; species Sinocyclocheilus grahami. Next base: position 1,882,057 of record NW_015505605.1, on the reverse strand, counting down.
GGTGGATTAAAGCAGAATTGTGTCTGTTGCTCCAAAATGATAAATAAATAACACTTTAAATACATCAATAAAATTGTCCATTCAGCTAATATATGTAGGCCTATATTAAGTCTGAAGCTGAACAGATTAAAGCTCGATCATTAGGTTGTGATGTGGCCAGCTGTCACTGATGATATACTCATTTAATCAACTTTGGGTCTATTAATCTGGAAAGATTTATGTAGGGCTGTATTACCTTTTTAAAATGTCTTATGCTGTTTGGTTATGTAATTGATAAATGTAATCTAAAATCAGGAAAAACTTCAGTTGTGCAGTAGCGCAGCTATGTCTCATCAAACCATTTCCTTAATGTAAGGGGGTCTGAATACTTTCCGTACCCACTGTATATGATGATAAGGCTTGCTAGCTTCTGCTCTCTCTTCCTGTAGGCTGTTTAGACTTTAGACAATAGAACTAAGGATGTCCGATTCTCGACCGAATAACTCGGTTCTTTTGAATCGGTCCAACTACAATATAGTTTGCAAGTCGGTTCGCAATTCAGAGGAAATCATTCATACCGCGATCACTCATGCACTAAATCGTTTGGATCGTTTCTTACTCTGTAAAACAGTAACTGTTTACACCAAGGAGAACACAGAGAACGAAAAGATTGCTAGAAGTGGATACATCGACTGAAACCAAATCTGACAGTGACAGGGCATATTATCATTTTCCAGCGATGAAAACGTGCTTTATTAAGTTCAACATCAGCACGTGCTGCAACAACTCACTGTACTGTAGGTAAACACATTTTCCGCATTACTATCTGCAGCTTCTTATGTTTGGGAATGTATCATAGTAGTAGTAAGGTATTTTTGAAGTAGGCTACCTTATACAGTAGCGTAGTAAAGATCATGCACATGACATGAGTAGCCTAACCCTTCAGTGTACTTTTTTTTGTTTTGTTTTCTCGGAGAGACCATAGACTGTATAAAAACATGGATGTAGTGTCCGTGACGTCACCCGTAGTTTTCTGAAGAGTGTTTTTGAAGCTCAAAGTGGGCGGAGCGGACCATCGCCATCTTGGCAGCGCATCACCGCGTGTCACTCCCGGATAATCGAAAATGGGCTTGTAATGGCGTTACATAATCAGGATACAAAAATGTAGTAACTGTAATCCGTTACATCAAAGAACGTTACAGTTACATCAAAAAACAAAGTATTCAGATTACAGTTACATTTTGTAAAAAGTGGGAATACTATCAGGATTACATTTGTTTCATTTAAAATTAAATTAGTTTTTTGACATCATAACGCTATATTTAGCGCTGCTTCATCATACAGTAGTTCCTGGTTCTATTGACACCGCTTGCTGGTGCATGCGCAAATAACACCCATCTACAATTAGTCTTCAAAAAGCTCTTGCTTTAACAAAGGCTACTCAAACAACTTGAACATTTGCAGGTACGACTAGCATGGAAATCATCACGTTAGCTCAAATTTAGTGTTTGCTAGTGATTTAAAATTCCATGGTGTGCATGACTGCAGTTGTAAGTTTTCTAGCGGAAAATTAGCTGGAAAATGTAGAAATGAACACGAGAGTCCCCACTCCCCGGATCAGTCAATGAAATAAAGAAAGATCATAGCATTTCACATACATTTCGACATGTAGGCTTATTTTAAAATAGACTAATATCTATATGGTGTAAAATTGTTAATGTTGTGTATAAACTATATTTATTTTTACTTGCACATGTTAGAGAAAAAAATAAAATAAAATAATAATAATAAAACCGTAATACTAAACTGTATAGCCACTAGATGTCTGCATAGCCTTTTATATAAATATACGGGCTGTAATATCTAGATGGTGAAACAAGACACGATTTTTAATAGTTTCAAATAGTTTTTACTATAGCTTTTATTAGTTTTAATTTTAAAGTGAAAGTTAAATAAAAGTACTTAGATATCGATTTTTTGACTTTATTTATTATGGTGTAAAATTGTTAATGTTGTGTATAAACTATATTTATTTTTACTTGCACATGTTAGAGAAAAAAATAAAATAAAATAATAATAATAAAACCGTAATACTAAACTGTATAGCCACTAGATGTCTGCATAGCCTTTTATATAAATATACGGGCTGTAATATCTAGATGGTGAAACAAGACACGATTTTTAATAGTTTCAAATAGTTTTTACTATAGCTGTTATTAGTTTTAATTTTAAAGTGAAAGTTAAATAAAAGTACTTAGATATCGATTTTTTGACTTTATTTACATATGTAACTTGAAGTAATCCAAAAGTAATCAGATTACATTACTTTTATATTGTGGTACTTGGATTACGTTACTGAATACTTTTTTAATGAAGTAAATTGTAACTGTAACGGAATACATTTTGAAAGTAACCCTCCCAACCCTGCGGATGAGTTCACCCCCCTCACAGTTGTCATTAAGGGCAAAATTAGCTAAATAGACCAAAATCTTTTTTTGAACCAGGCTGTAAACATGTTTTTTTCCTGCTGTAAAGTTGGCCATTTTAACTTGGGGAGTCTATGGCCTCTAGCAGCCAGTTGACGAATTACAGTTTATGTCACTTCCGTGTTGGCTTCACGAGAGAGAGCGGAAGGTTAGCGGCTTGGGAGAGACATTTTGCTAACTCAAAAATCAGTATGATTTAATAACAGTTAAATCCACTGAAACACACTGTACTTCTATCTCTCACAGCCTTGTTTTCCTGTCAAAAATGAAATATGGCGTTACCCTGACTACCCTGTATATACTTTTTCTAATAACAGCTTTCAACATTTTAGCTAATTTATCACTTGTTTTAGTAGTTGGTACTTAGAAGCTTGTCAAACACAGCTAATCGTTTGAGAAACAAACAGCTAATGGGTTAAAACACATTTGATTGAGGAACTAGACGTGGCACCGACAAGCTGATTTACTGAACAGATGTGCCTCATTTGGAGTTAATACATTGTTTAGACTGCTTGATACAACAGCATACCATTCTGCACCAGAGATCAATACTTATAAATGACACATTTTCCCTTTATTGCCTCAGAGGGGTGGTCACATATTACATTGAAAGTACAAAGTTCACATTATGGTATAATTAGCTAACATAAGTTCTGAGTAATATGAATAAAGAACATTTGCTTAATATGCAATAATAATTAGTGGTGCCTGCTAAGGCAATTGACACTATTATTATTGTTCATACTTATTAGTGGTCTTGGCTAAGTAGATATGGTAAAAAATAAATGAAAAAAGTGTTAATATTTTAGTTTGTTAGGCCAAAATATAAGTCTTTGTTATATTGTAGCTCATTAGGTAAACTATGTATGGGTCACGTGCAACATTAAAAGAGGTGTAAAAGACCTCATATGTGACCCTGGACCACAAAACCAGTCTTAAGTAGCACGGGTATATTTGTACCAATAGCCAACAATACATTGTATGGGTCAAAATTATAGATTTTTCTTTTATGCCAAAAATCATTAGGATATTAAGTAAAGATCATGTACCATGAAGATATTTTGTAAATTTCCTACAGTAAATATATCAAAACTTTATTTTTTATTATAATATGCATTGCTAAGCACTTCATTTGGACAACTTTAAAGGCGATTTTCTCAATATTTAGATTTTTTTGCACCCTCAGATTCTAGATTTTCAAAAGTTGTATCTCAGCCAAATATTGTCCTATCCTAACAAACCATACATCAATGAAAAACTTATTTATTCAGCTTTTAGATGATGTATAAATCTCAATAAAAAAAAAATCAACCCTTATTACTGGTTTTGTGGTCCAGGGTCATATATAATAGAAATGGCCTCCATTTCATTTTGACAGTCAATTCTGCGTTTACACTGGCAGTCATGAAATCGTAAAAGGAGTCTTTTGCGGACTTCAAATGAAGTCTGAAATATTTAGGTATGACCATGTAAATGACCACTGTAGGAAAGTATTTTCCTTTAGTTTCACTTTAATATTTTACCAATAGAGGGCGCATATCTTTTCATCTTACTGATACCTATACACCTTCCCTTTAAGACACTGCGTTTTATACACCACACGCGCTGGGTTAGAGTGAGCATCCGAACTTTGAAGTTGTGTGCGTTCATGCAGAAAAACCACACACATACCCATCCCAAATACTTTTGCCTGTATACCTTTATGCTCACTAAAGTGGTCTGTATAAACCCAACTCATTAAAGCTTTCTTGGATGTGACTCTCTGAGCCCTTTACTCTCTTACCGGAGTCGCCAGTTTTCAAAGGTCTATCAGAACAATCCAGAGGTTTCCACCTCTACAAAAGGAAAAGAGAAATAAAATTACATAAATCAAGTGATTTAGAACAAACAGGATAACACTATCAAATGTAAATTATCAGATTACATCATCAGATATAAAGCTGTACGCCAGGGTTTCTCAACCTTTTGCCTACTGCGACCCACTTTTTTTTGTATGCCAGTCATATGACCCACTAAGGCTGGAAATAAATAAATAACTGAAATGCCTCTTTAGACCTAGGCTACACCGTATATGCTTATTATAATTAATTTCACAAAAACGTTCAATAATTAGACAGACTATGAGGCAAACTGATTTATTTTATTTTATTTATTTATTAACTCACGTTAATGAGACATTTGAGACTGCCGCTCTGAAATGAATATATCCAAATGCGGTGGAATTCGGGAAAGGGTGAATCCAGTGAATCCATATTTAACATAGTCTGGGTTGTACTTGCGTTGTTTACATTTTGCTGCCTTTGAAGTGGAAGGAGTTTCTGAATCTTCTGCTTTTTTTTTTTTTTTTAAACGGATGCATTTTGTCAAGCTAACAGGCCGTGGCTGTGTATAGTAGGTCTGGCATAGCAAT
>NW_015505605.1:1868100-1874326 GCF_001515645.1 Sinocyclocheilus grahami | reverse complement strand
AAATAATTACAAATTTAGATACTAAATTTGGGGGCGGCAATGTAGGAAAGTATTTTCCTTTAGTTTCACTTTAATATTTTACCAATAGAGGGCGCATATCTTTTCATCTTACTGATACCTATACACCTTCCCTTTAAGACACTGCGTTTTATACACCACACGCGCTGGGTTAGAGTGAGCATCCGAACTTTGAAGTTGTGTGCGTTCATGCAGAAAAGTACGTTTATTTTGCAGGTCAATAATGTTGATGTTATTGTGATGATGTTGTTAATCTTGTAAGCGCATATTTGCACAGTATTATGTTATTTGTTTATCTACGTTAGGAAGCTAACATGCTAGTTTCACGTGCAATAGTGCATTGTTATTTAATATAACTCTTGATCTGTTTGCCATTTTAAGATAGTTTGAGATGCTACACTAGCATAATTGTGAATTTGTAAGAGGATTTCAGACCATTGATGATTATTTATCTGTTTATGTTTAGAATGTAAATGTCTAACATCTGTACGAAGTTAATAGAAAGGCTGTAATATTTTATATCTAATTTACACAATTTTCCTCTATTTCAGACCACACACACACACATACCCATCCCAAATACTTTTGCCTGTATACCTTTATGCTCACTAAAGTGGTCTGTATAAACCCAACTCATTAAAGCTTTCTTGGATGTGACTCTCTGAGCCCTTTACTCTCTTACCGGAGTCGCCAGTTTTCAAAGGTCTATCAGAACAATCCAGAGGTTTCCACCTCTACAAATGGTCCTTCGAGCCGGATGGTAGTAACCTTGAAGACAACATGCAGTCAGAGAATGAGATCACTGAGCCAGTTGTGCGGCCTCATACTCAGCGGGAGAGACATCCACCAGCCTACTTAAGTGATTATGACGTTGGGTATGAACCAAGCCACCTTCCAGCTTCCAGGGCAGATGTCAGCAGTATGATGTCAGTGGCTACCATTCCAGCTGCACAACTAGACGAACTGCCTGTGCCTTGCAGAATACCTTCAGCACATTCGTCTGTAAGTTCACGTCACAGCCAATCCAGAACAAAGACCTGCAGAAGTGGTGGATCCAGCCGGACAATAGCTTTACGCCTGACAGAGATACAGGCAGCTATTGTAGAGGAGAAACTGAAGAGCATGGAGCTTGCAGAGATGCAGAGACAGATGGTGGAGGAGAGCAAAGCTGAAGAGCAGTGTGAGTTCCTGGATCAACAAGCACGCCTTGCGCTATATGAGAGGGAAGATTTACTCAGAGAACAGCAGAGGAGAAGCCGTCAGCTAGATGAAGAGGCTCGTGCAGCACACAAGACCAAAGAACTGATCACCAAACAGATCGAAAGACAGCGCCGCATTAAGCAGAAGGAGATGGAACTGGAGAAAGCACGTCTCATCGCATCACTTCTTCAAGAAACAGAGAATGAAAATGCAAAAGCCATTCCACAAGCCAGATGTGAACTTGACCCAGGGCAGGTACAGGCCGATATACTCTGTGCGCAGAAGGTAGAGGTTGCTCACCACACACCACATCAGTTATCTGATAATACACAGCACTCTACACCTTACCTACATCAGAGTAATCCTGTCACTATTCAGCCTACAATTTCACATTCTGTTCCTGAGTACATTACATCTCTCTCTACATCCAAACCATTACAAGCAGAACCTGTAACTATTGTTCCTTCTCCAATCTATCCTGTAGCATCGCTAAGCGTGTCCCCCCAACAGGTAAAATTGCCTACTGTAGATGTTTACCCGCCTACAACAGTGCAGCCATCTTTGTCTTTTGATAGACAAACCTATAGTCTAGGGCAGTCAGGTGCCAACCTTACATCTCGAGCTAAACCAAATATGTCTCAAGATTCAACAAGGACCAGCTATGCCCAGCAACCTACCCTTTTAGTCCCAGCGGACTCTCAACCTACAAAGACATGTGAAAGACAACAGTGAAGGGTACGAAGATGTTCAAAGGTCTGTAGAACAGGCATTCTACGTTGATAACTGTTTGCAGAGTCTTGACTCCACAGAGAAGGCCCGTAACCTCATCGACAAGATGCGCAGTCATTTGTTTTCTGGTGGGTTTGAAATACGCCAGTGGGCCAGTAATGTACCTGCTGTAGTAGAACACCTTCCAGTTGAAGCCAGAGCAGCCAGCACTGAACTGTGGCTTTCGGAACACTGTTCAGACCCGCAAGAGCCAGCTTTAGGTCTCCGTTGGAACTGACCACCTGACCACCTTGGATACCAACATCGCCAAGTTGACTACTCTGAACCCACCCTACGAAACGTGTACAAAGTACCAGTACGACCGTACGACCCACTTGGATATCTTATACCCTTCACAACAAAAGCGAAAATACTGATTCAAGATCTCTGGAAACTCAAGATTGGTTGGGATGACATTATCCACCCGGAAAGCCTGTTAGTACAATGGCAAGCCTGGGAGGCCGAACTGGCCAATTTGCACACTGTGGAGATACCCAGAGCATACATACCACCATGTGCTGACACAGAAGGCACACAGAGAACCATCCATATCTTCTGTGATGCCTCTGAACGGGCATATGGATCGGTCGCTTACCTTCGCACTCAAGATCAGCAAAACCAGATCCATGTAGCCTTTGTGATGGCAAGGTCCAGAGTGGCTCCCCGCAAACAGATATCAATTCCCCGTTTGGAGCTTTGTGCAGCTCTCACAGGAGCGCAGCTAGCAAAGTTGCTCAGTAAAGAGCTGTCTATTCCTGCGAGTGATATTATTCTATGGACCGATTCAACAACAGTCCTAAGCTGGCTGAGATCAGACTCATGTCGCTACAAAGTCTTTGTCGGGACACGCATCGCTGAAATCCAGGACAAGACTTTAGGGTCAAATTGGCAATATGTCAATACCACCGATAACCCAGCGGATGACCTGACTAGGGGGAAGACTTTGTTAGAGTTGAGCAAATCTAAGCGCTGGAGTCAAGGACCACTCTTCCTCCATCAACATCCCAATACCTGGTCATCCCTGCCTGAATTAGCATCTCCCGATGACCGTGATGAGCTGAAAAAACAATCATTCTGTGGAAATGCAACTCATTAAAGCTTTCTTGGATGTGACTCTCTGAGCCCTTTACTCTCTTACCGGAGTCGCCAGTTTTCAAAGGTCTATCAGAACAATCCAGAGGTTCCACCTACAACCACACAAGGTTAAAGCTCAAGTTATGGTGTTGAAAGGGCATAACATGTAAAAACATGACTAAAGGTCCTTCACATCATGAAAGATAACTATAAAGATAACTATATTAGTGTTCAAACAGATGATCACATTCTGTTAACTGTAAGCGCATGCTGCAGTTATGCTGTCTGCCGCTTTAAAGTCTTGAGTTTTTGAAAGTCTGGTGATTGGCAGTCAATGTTTTTATTCTTCACCAGCTGAAGAAAAAAAAAATCATTCCAATGATAATATTGTTCCTCTGTGTCATTATCACTGTGGAATGGACTCCACTCTTCTCATAAAATAAGAATAATTATAAAAACTTTATAGTTATCATGTTAAACCTGTTGTGAATGTTAGTTATTTTAATAGCAAAAGAGCTTCTAAACAGCAAATGATTTACTCAAATCATTTACTCTAAAATAATTTACTCAACTTTCATGATTTAAAAAAAAAATACAAACAAAAGTTTTTGCTACATGCCATGCGCAATATGTGATTTAAATAAATAATTGTATCATTTTCAGTTCCGAAATACTGTAGTAGGAAACTCTGTCTGGTCGTCCATTGTTTCCTCTTTAGGCTACTTCTGTAGAATTTTTCCCAAACTGAATGCGAATGATGTTGTAATATTGTGTGCCCACTTTGAAGTGAAGGCTTCCCAGATGCACTTGATGGCAGCCAGGGCCGTCCTTAGCTGATGCGGGGTCCCCCTCAGTCCGTTTCGTGATCGCGTTCCGGGGGGGTGGGATCCCTCGGTCCGTTCGCTGCTGGGCCCGGTGCGACCACACCCCCCTAAGGACGGCCCTGATGGCAGCTACTGTTGGTTTCTATTAGTTGACAGATTACTTTTTGCATTGCCATTTGTATTTTGCTCTTTGGCATAAAGTTAGACAGTCGTCAAGTTATAGATTATATAATCTGATAGTTATGTACGTACTGTATTTTAAAAGATATTGACCTCTTAAATAGTTTGTGTACAGTATAAAAATAAGATATAAAAAGTGAGTCCACCTGAATGTGTTGAGTTCAGCCATTTTTAGTATCTTTGAGTGTAGCTGAATACTTTTTCAAAACCATAGCTTTAACTGCTTCAAATTATGTCGCTTGGCTGGCTACAGCTTCAAAGTAGTTTCCCGAGACACCTGTTTTTTTTAGGGTTTTTTTCCATTTCCACGCTGTTTTCTTTTGTGTCTTTGCTCAATTGGATTTTCAGAGTTGATTTTCAGTCCCCTCGTGCCTTTTCTTTGAACCATCTTCTCCCAACGTCAGCCTGTCATGGCGGATCACCAGATCAGTGCGGCAGCAGTGGCTTGGCAGTCGTCTTACCGGGGTGAGAGGACCAGACAAACAACGGCGAGCAGACATGGCAGCTGACAGGCTGCACAAGATTCCTGCCGCTGACACACAAACAAACTGAGCGTTTCAAACACGAGACTAGCATAACATCACATGCCTTCTAGCGATAGAGTAATACATTCGTGCATATCATGACAAACAGCCGCTTAGACAGCCTGGACTGTTGTATATGTTGAAATAGATTGTATATATTATATAAATATGGCATAATATTATTAATTCATAGTGCTTTGTGGTTTTTAAGACCCTAGTTGTAGTTGTGACAGAGGTGGAGAAAAAACACAACCGACGCTCTGAGTCTTCAGTGTATCACATAATAAACATATCAGTGTTTCCCATTAAATGCCATCCTGTGTTAACTACCATTTATATTAACTCAATCAGTCTTCTTTGGTGAGTAAAGTAGCCTTCCCTAGACAATGTTTTCACATGCTGTAATGCTTGCGACATATGTAAGATGCTGTATACCTGAACCTGCACTGTCGGTTATATTTATATCTATTAAAATGAACTAATGAGACTAGTGACAAAAGCCTGGCACAAGTTGTTAGAGTTGTGCAAGTTAAAATAATGAATGTAAATTAAGGTATTAATCCAACAGTGCATCTGTAAGACTAAAACGGCAATGACTTTTACCCAGCACCATCTAAAAGTGAAGACAACCCCACCTCTGTACAGAGGTTTTCTTCAGAGCCGCTGCAAACCTTGGATACTTTTGCGTGTTTGAATGACAGAGAACATGGAAGTGATTTCAACCATTTTCAATCAATGTTTCATTATATTTATATTGTAAATTTAAAGGGATCGTTCACCCAAAAATGAAAGTTCTGTCATCCTTTTCTCACCCTTGAGTTGTTCCAAACCTGTAAGATTTTTCTTCTTCTGCTGAACACAAAAGAAGATATTTTGAAGAATGTTGGTAACCAAACAGTTTCTGGTCCCCATTGACAGAGATTTTTCTTTTTCCCAACAAATTCAAGAATTAAAGAGTTAGTTCCAGATTATTCTGCTGCTATTCACTGGCATTTAGCAAAATAGTCTGTTCATGTGTGTCACCTATAGTTGTAGTTTTTTGTAACAGCAGTGGCTCTGTGACATGTGACCAAAAGCGTGAATCTTACTGGTTGGCCAGTTTTCTTCGTAGTGCAATAGAGAATGGGAATCTTTGTCATTGCGCAGTGCATTATGGGTAGTTAATAAGTAGCGTACAATGACAACTGTCACGAATCCGGTCTATGGACTTCTGTTTGTTCACCACCAGAGGTCACTATCCACCACATGGACTCTCATACTACACAGACTGTTACATGTCACCACGGACTACATATGTTTCACTTCACTGATTACATTCACACCTGCCACCAATCACACAGACTATATAACACCCATTCACATGCTCTTCCGGGCCGAGTATCATTAGCATTTATCTGTGCTTAGCGATAGCTACTGTATATGGAGCCATTCCCGGTATTCTAGTCCTGTCAAGTTTTGCCTGTTTAGTCTAGTCGTGTTTTTGGATATCTTGCCTGTCTTTGGATTTTTCTCTTGTCTTGCTCTGTTTGGACTCTGTTTGACCCTCGCCTGAACTGTTACCTGTGTTTCGGATTACCCCTTTGGATTACCGTTTTTGGACATTGTTCGCCAGAGATCGACCACGCCTGTTTACTGGAC
>NW_015505605.1:1860921-1867525 GCF_001515645.1 Sinocyclocheilus grahami | reverse complement strand
GCTATATCGCACATAACATTTCCAAACGTGTTTTCATACAATATTTATGGTGTGAGCACTTATAAATTCAAGCAGACTGGAAATTATGAATCCATAATAAATATTAAATACAAATGACAAAGCCAAATTTTGGTCAAGTTGTTTATGTTAATTGAGCTATACTTTCACTTTCACCATTGTGTCAAAGCTAAAAAACTGAAAATTGCTCTTGATTTCAGATCTGTTTTTCACTCCGGTCATGAGAGCATATGGCAGTTCATAACACAGCAAGCATTCTCCATTCTATTGTGTTTTTAACTGTATAATCTGAATTTGAACATATGCCTCCACTATTACTCAGTCTCAACTGTAGTGTTGATGTCCTAAAGTCCCAGAATGCATTGCATTGCCAACGTCACATTCCCATTCTCTATAGAAATGCTGCGATTAGAATATCTCTTCATAAAAATCTGTCACATTGACAGCATGTGAATGTTCGTGTCAGACACCTTAATTCAAATTGTAATATTTGTCCCTCCAAATATATTTCTGTTTAACATGATAGTATTCATGGCGATGTTAATGTATTTGATCTTGGTGGAATAGATCTGCCACAATGCTGTGGTGCAGCAGAGCAAATACTGAGACTTGCTACTGCCAATACATCCACAACATGCTGCTGTGAGCATGTAAGAAATACTGCTGCTGCACATATGGTACGGAAAGTATTCAGACCCCCTTACATTTTTCACTCTTTGTTATATTGCAGCCATTTGCTAAAATCATTTAAGTTATTTTTTTTCTCCTCATTAATGTACTCACAGCACCCCATATTGACAGAAAAACACAGAATTGTTGACATTTTTGCAGATTTATTAAAAAAGAAAAACTGAAATATCACATGGTCCTAAGTATTCAGACCCTTTGCTCAGTATTTAGTAGAAGCACCCTTTTGATCTAATACAGCCATGAGTCTTTTTGGGAAAGATGCAACAAGTTTTTCACACCTGGATTTGGGGATCCTCTGCCATTCCTCCTTGCAGATCCTCTCCAGTTCTGTCAGGTTGGATGGTAAACGTTGGTGGACAGCCATTTTTAGGTCTCTCCAGAGATGCTCAATTGGCTGATTTGCTGCAGTTGCCATGTGTCATCGTTTCATTGAGCAAAGGGCCCTAAGGAAAGTGCTTCATTACTGAGTCTCTGTTGTCCCTGTACCTGCACTGATTGTACGTGATTAATCGCGGTTATAACGCGAATTAGCATAATGTGGAACGACATGGGCATTTCATGATAGTCAACAGATAGCAGAATACTAAATGGCCATTTCGCACTTTGTCGTTATATGTATGAGAATGATACGAAAACTAGACTGCTTCGGAGCATCCTTCGCTGACCTTTCACAAACTTGAGGCAAATTATGTAATAGTTTGTAATTGTAAAACTGTAATTAGAAAATAACCTCCTCAAGCTCAGTTCCTCCCAAAACGGATCTAGCAAACGCCTTTGGACTGGAAAACAGATCAACGTTGGGCTTGTCAAATGTTTGGAAACTAAGGTACCGGGTTTGAATCTAGATGCTGGCTTGCAAGTGTTTGTCTAGCTTCTTAAAGCTGCTGTTAGCAGGTTCCAGCTCTACCGCAGTGCAATCACGCTGTTATTATACCATCACAACGGAGCGACCTCACAGGTACCGCTGCGATACCACAGAGCTAAACAAGATTACCATACAGTTACCATGGTGATAATGTATTCTGACTAAATAGCTTTGACAGAGATTCTGCAGGCTCTCCAACACGCAATCATAGACTTACCATAGATGTAGGCTTCCTTTTGACCTCATGATTCTCATTTGCTCTGACATGCACTGTGAGCTGTATGGTCTTATATAGACAGGTGTGTGGCTTTCCTAATCAAGTCCAATCAGTAAAATCAAACACAGCTGGACTCAAATGAAGGTGTAGAACCATCTCAAGGATGATCAGAAGAAATGGACAGCACCTGAGTTAAATATATGAGTGTCACAGCAAAGGGTCTGAATACTTAGGACCATGTGATATTTCAGTTTTTCTTTTTTAATAAATTTGCAAAAATGTCAACAATTCTGTGTTTTTCTGTCAATATGGGGTGCTGTGTGTACATTAATGAGGAAAAACATTTAGCTTAAATGATTTTAGCAAATGGCTGCAATATAACAAAGAGTGAAAAATTTAAGGGGGTCTGAATACTTTCCGTACCCACTGTATATGAAATAACCCCCATATATAACATACAGGAAATCACCCTGTAGCAGATGTAGACAGGTGGAGCTGGGGAAGGTGGAGGGTTTCTGAAGCACGCTGCAACTGCTACAGCAAACACTAACCCAGTATTTGAATGCTGAGCAGTAAGCTCATTGGCTGCTGATGTGAAAAGAAACCAATCAGTAGTGCCATGCTAATAATGATGTAATTATATCAGATTGAGTTAGAAACTATCGGCCTGCGCCATATAGTGTTTCATGACGAACTATATATTTACCTATGATGGAGGATTTGTGATTTGAAGTTAGACCTTTGGGTTAAGATGCTCAACCCCCCACAAAAATGGGGCAGTATTTTTATTGTTTAATAGTTATAATTAATGGAGTTGTTAATAATTCCATGAATTAGATTTTTCTTTTGCGTTTTTTGTTTTTGAAAAGTTTCAAGTATAAATGACAATGTTGTCAAAATTATCCAGTTCACATGGATCTGGGAAAATGACTAAAAACGCTGTTGTATGCATGCCAGGCCAGTAGTTAAACACTACACCATTTCGCATTCCTCTAGACTCCTATGTATTCGCATGACATCTCCGTTTTTTACAAATTCTTTTTTAGTAGATTACATGGAAATTATAACACTATTGTTTTCAAAAACTTGCACTTTGAATTTTTCATACATTTGCGAAAACAGTGTCAACGCCTCCTTAATTGAATATGGCTAGACTTTTGAAATTAGCACCATAGTGATTTTTCGCTACTGCAGAATAACATTTGCTAGAGTGATCTTTTTTATGACATACACATAGCGCCACATCACAATAATTTCCTTCACTTCACGAACATCAGCATGATGAGACCCCAGGAAAAATGACGGAAACAGCTGAGGAGATGAATTTGAAATTCTGCTGACACAAGAACCAATACAACGTGAATACAGTCCGATTCATTGGTCATATGATTATGCTAGAGGGGTGAAAAAGCAGACGAAAGCAAGGTGCAAATGTGAGCCTTCCCACAGCAGGGTCTTCACGACACAATAAGTCTCACAGCACTATTCAGACAACTGCTGGCAATGGAAACACCAGCATAAGAAAGCATTGACTCACTTGAAAAAGCTTTGATTAATGTACTCAAGTAATCTGACCCCACCAAACAGCCCATTATTCAGACAGATGCTCACAAAGATAGAGGTGCATGTCTGCTTCAAAAGACTCAGTCAGTCACTCATGCAGTTGTAACTGACACAGAAAAGGACAATAATGTCTTCTGAACCAAAAGGGCTGGGGTGAGCTATCATTTAATGGACAGTAGTCTCAAAGGGAACTGAAATTTTACACTGCTTCTGTGAACTTCCCTTTGATTTCACTGCACCTCTCCAACAGTGCTATAGTGGTTAGTCCGGGTCAGAGTCTGTTCTGTGTCAAAGCAGATGCTGTATATCTGATTCGTGCAGTAATGCTAAGCATTATTTATCTCTGTTGGAAGTTAAAGAGCCTACCCTGCAACTCTGCCAGTACGAATCCCAAAGTAAGCTAGAACACTAATTGACTTAATGGAATAAGTGTAATTAGGTCTGCTGCTCATTTCTTACGGTCCATGAGCAATGCTTTTGGACTTCCATTCTGTCAGATAAGGGGTTTTAAATGACCTTGGAATTGATTTTTCACCAATTCAAAAACATGTTGGTCTATCCTTTCCCTTTTTTTGTAAAGCTCTGTGTGGACATTTTGATTTGACTGACTGTTAAAGTTCCCACAACAATCTAATTCTGTCTTTATTTACTGACCCTCATGTTTTTTCAAACTTGTATGTTGTATTGTAGAATTTCTGAAGAAACTTCACAAAGCTTTTTTCCATAAAATGAAAATAAAAGCACAATAATAGCATGATATATAAATTGTCAATATGAGTACATTGTTATATTCTAAGTCTTCTGAAGGTCCGTGTTCTGAAGGAACAAGTTGAATTTTAGTCACTGTTCACTGACAATCTTCAAATTTCAAACTGTTCTCAAATTTCATTCACTATTTTATATATTAGTGCAATATTTTTTAAAGGTTTATGATCTATGTAGGATTGCCAAGTCTGTGGTTTTCCTGCGTAATTGTATTACCTTTAAAATGTGGTCATGGGTTGATTTTTTTTCCCTCACGGGGTTAAAGGTTTGACATTGCGTAAATTATATTCGACTGAAATGCTTGAAATAATGTTTTTAAATAACTGACTCAACCCAGTTTGCATTCTACCAATAATAACACAGTGTTAGATGACTGGTAGGGATCCTGTGTGCTGAAACGTCAAAGAAGAGAAAAATAGCATCAGAGCAAGATCTCCAAACAGTAAATAGTTATTTTTTACATAGTCTAAAAAGAAAGAATTACAACCCCTGCATTTTTGTTTGCTGGGTTTGTTATGCAGACTTGGAAACCCTGGATCTATTCATTACACCAAACTGTAATATTAATCTAGATCTCCCAAAACATTTTGAATATAGTCGTATGCATTTTTTGTAAGTTTAGAGGGGTCACCAAGACTGTCAATAATAATAATAATAATAATTATTATTATTATTATTATTATTGTTGTTGTGAGTTAACATCCACCAAACTGCTTGCATATTTTAGGTACACTCTTAAAAATAAAGGTGCTTCACGATGCCATAGAAGAACCTTTTTGTCTAAATGGTTCCTTAAAGAACCTTTAACATCTGAAGAACCTTTCTGTTTCACAAAAGGTTCTTTGTGGCGAAAGAAGGTTCTTCAGATTATAAAAAGGTAAGAAAGAGATGGTTCTTTAAAGAACCTTTGACTGAATGGTTCTTTGTGGAACCAAAAATGGTTCTTCTATGGCATCGCTTGAAGAACCTTTTGAAGCACCTTTATTTTTAAGAGTGTATGGTACATTAGATTGGGGTGGTAACATGCAGCTCCGCTGTCATAATGACAGTTCCAGTATAACCGCGTGCTCGCCTCGTCAGACATTAAATATCAGAGTGCGCGAGCTCGCGCCAATCCCACTAATCAATAAACCATTTCCAATCCTTCACCAGAAAAGCACGAGTGCTATCATTCTCCATTTATGGACCTGAAAGCACATGGAAAACATATAATGTATTAACTAAGCTGCCTCGATGAATGAGATAGTTTTAACTGTCTTGTGTTCGTGGAATCAGTAAAATAAGTCCTAAAACATGTAAGACAATCGCTTTTTTTATTTTACTTTTAGATTTGAGTAAAATCTGTCTTAAACATAATTTGAAGTATAATTATGCGTAGTGCTTAAAACGTTAAGTGCTACCAAGCTGCTATGGAGGAACAAAGGATGTGATATTACCTGATTAACAAATCAGACAGCTGTTGAAGTCCTTAAATCTAAATACTTTATAAATCTAAAACTGCTACTGAAGTTTTTTTGTTGTTGTTGAAGGAACCATGAAGAATTAACCTTTCAGACTGCCCACAAATTGACGTCACAACTGAACAGCTCTGAACAGTTAGTTTGATTAATTATTCATCAGTAACTTGGCGCACAATTATGCACTGTTAAATTCTGACTCTACAGATTTACAAACAAAAAAACTAAAATGCGAAGCATGTTGTTAACTTTCCCTCTGGTCAAAAGTCATAACACGGATACAACTTATATTTTCCTTATGACACTAGCATGCATACTGTAAATTACTATGGATGAAAGTATTTGTCAAATTACTTTCTATTTACTTTCCTACTAAATATAAATCAGAACATAAAACTCCACATCGTGAATATACAATTAGGCTATTAATGTTTTAAGGCATTAAGGAATTCCTGGAATGTCAGAAAAATAATTAATCAGAAAAATAATAAAAAATACTTAATATGTATTAAAATGAAACCATAAATATGAAAAAATGTAGCAAACATTGGACACCATATGTGCCTTTCAGAGTTGCAAAAAGCTCGTTTATTCATTCCACTAGGTTATATGTTTAGTATGTTATCAAGCTGTCATTCATTTTAATTTCACTGAATTTTCACACATTTTGGTCGTTTATAAAGAAAAACCAAAAGTCTCACAAGACGCTGCATATCTTTGTAGTCCTTCCAACGAAAGGTTTGTGAAACCAGACTGATTGTATCCCAGCACAGACCAATTATATCACCGAGGTCTGTCCCCCCCCCCCCCCCCCCCCCCCCCCCCTCCCCCTCCCCCCCCCCCTCCCCCCCCCACACACACACACACACACACACACACACACACACTCTCTCTCTCTCTCTCTCTCTCTCTCTCACACACACACACACACACACACACACACACACACTCTCTCTCTCTCTCTCTCTCTCTCTCACACACACACACACACACACACACTCTCTCTCTCTCACACACACACACACCCAC
>NW_015505605.1:1856272-1860853 GCF_001515645.1 Sinocyclocheilus grahami | reverse complement strand
CCTCCCTCTCTCTCTCTCTCTCTCTCTCCCTCTCTCTCCCAACTCTCCCATGAGCTTTCACACACACTCCCCAGCTCACACATCCCCCTCCCCTCTCATTGTACTTCGCTTTCCTTTGCCCACTCTCTTTCTACAACAAACATGGCCGCTAAATCGGATGGAGCAGCCGTGTGTGAGAGCGCTTCTCGGTGTCTGCTTGGCCCTGAGCAGAGCGCGGCTTCTCTGCACCCTCGCGCCGAGAAGCGCTTTTCGCTGCTGGACTGCTGCTGGGTGCTGTGCGCCCTCCTGGTCTTCTTCTCCGACGGAGCCACCGACCTGTGGCTGGCAGCGGACTACTACTTGAGGCGGGACTATTGGTGGTTCGGGCTCACGTTAGTGTTCGTCGTGGTTCCCTCCGCGGTGGTTCAGGTGTTAAGTTTCAGGTGGTTCGTGTATGATTACTCGGAGATGAGCGCCTCCCCAAGCGGGGACGGATGCGATTTCAGCACCAAGGACAGCGTCCGGCGGAGCGGCAGCGGCAGAACCCTGCCTGCGAACGGCACGCGGAAATGCTGCAGAGTGCTTGTGT
The DNA here is from genome assembly GCF_001515645.1 of Sinocyclocheilus grahami. Lineage (NCBI taxonomy): Eukaryota > Metazoa > Chordata > Actinopteri > Cypriniformes > Cyprinidae > Sinocyclocheilus > Sinocyclocheilus grahami. The sequence continues at coordinate 1,860,285 of NW_015505605.1, read as the reverse complement.
GGCTCTTCCAGTCCATCATCCACATCTTGCAGCTCGGCCAGGTCTGGAGGTAAGATGCATTACGTCTATTATCCAGAACTTCTCCCAGAGCCCATGAGCGCCGGGCAATCAGTGTTCGTTTCCATGCATAGTGTCTCCTTTCTTGGAATGGATGTTACTCTTATTGTGGCTCTCTGCTTAGTGATGCTTTGGGAGCAGATGGAAAGAGCTGCATCCCTGTCTGTCTACATCCCAACTCACTTCTCTTGGCTGCGCGTCTGTGCTGGTTGCCAAAATAGATGGTGTGCCAAGGTGGACAGAGCGCCCGGTGCCATCTCTGGTGGCCCCGCGGTCACGTCACCCTCAGGATATGTTGAAATGGATGTTGTATTTGGCTTACGTTCACTGTGTCCTTTGGAGCAAACAATTAAGTAATAAGAGCAACTCAGCCAATAAACGTGTGTTCTGATTCTCAAGACATCTGCGCTGTGCAACGGCACCCAAATCTGTCCAGTAAATCCTAAAACAGTGGGTCTGAACACAAATTTGATGTTGCAACCCAAATGGGTTGTATTTAATATAATCTGCATTGAATTTTCTTTTTTCTTTGTGTCTTTTGTTTTCTTTCCATGTATTTTCATACATGGTTTAGAGGGATGATGAGTTTGCAACCTGCTTGTGTTGTCATTGTTGCATTTAAATGTGCACTAAAATCTCACATAATTTGTTTTTCCACACAGAGTGGTGGTTCTTTTTGATTATACCGTTTTTTTAGTTTTTTTTCATTTAGCATTGGTTTTCCCTCCTGTCCGTGTCCCATCACGAGTTGAGAACCTCTGCTGTGTAAAGTTTGTGCTTGTACTTTCTCAGAACGACAGCGGATCTCGCAAGAATAATCCACAGATTTAGAAATAATTGAAAAGTCTGAGCCCTCTTCAGACAAAACAGGCATTGTGTAACCCTACAGGCTCATTACTGGCTAAGTACAGAGAGTACAGACAACTTCCAGGCCGGTGTTCTCTGGGGAGGATCATAACTCATTCTTGCATTGCCTGTGTGCCTTCATCCTTTTGTTTTAGGCTTTCTGTGGAGGGCTTCCAATTGTTTTCTCTGTTCTTGGAGAAGTTATCAAAAGTGCCAAGGCTGGTTTGAAGATCGCTGTGAGCATCATATGCTCTTCGGGACGACACAGTCAACTGTAAAAGGGAAACAGAGTCAAAAAATGTTGTTTTATTTGTGCTTTATGGCTTTTGTGCTTCTCGAGGCCTGGAATGGGCATGCAGCGTGTTTGTGAGAGAAACCAGACGGGCACTTGTGGGACAGAGCAGGTTTGTTTTACTAATGACATTTGAGCTCTATAGGCATTGCTGAAAGCGCCCTGAGGAAAGACTGCATCTGAGGAATGCTTTTCCCTTGTCAGATGCTGCTTCTCTTTATTCCAGAGCAGGGACAGAGGAAGCGATTCACTCCCACGTGTGTGAGTGTTTTACTGGTAGTTAAGTGCTGAATTATTAACACAGAGCCAGGGAGGACTGTGTCTCAGTGATTGTGTGGGAGAGGATATAGCATTTCCTGCCATCGTTCTGCGCAACAAATTCCTGCTACCTCTCTTTCCTTCTCTCTCGCTCTCCTTACCTCCCACTTGAATTCTCTAAATGTGATTTATTATTGTGAACAGTTGTAACCGGAATGTTGAATATTTGCATGGGTTGATAGGTATGTCTGTGTGTAAGCGAGAACCTTTTTTTTCTGTCAGCCGTGACCAGGTCCATACGAAATCAGCACCTGAAGATGTCCTCAGAAATCTCTGCAGATTTCCCAGCATCAGTTCTGAACGTCTTCTGCCTCTTGCACGTTTGTTTATTAAATATTTTGTATAATTTATGGTTATGCTGTAGTAGGTCTAGGTTATGCTACCAGATATTTATACAGCATGTTTAAATCCATTATGCAGATTCCCCAAGCAAAAAAAAAAAAGGAAAAATCCTGTCTATATCTGAATGTGATTTGCTTATATGCCTTAACAGAGTTTTCAGTAAACCAAAAATTATTTTTTATGCATACCAGATATTTATCATTATGAATAATATTAAAATTAAATTAAATTATGCAGTGATTAATTTCTTTATTTTGTGTAAATTAGTTTGGTATATTACTATACTATATATTTGCGATATATATATATATATATATATATATATATATATATATATTGTGCAGTTTTTTAAATCAATGCTGAAAACAATGATGTGCTGCTTAATATTTTTGTGGAAACATTTTTGTCCAGGATTCTTTTATGAATAGGAAGTTCAAAAGAACAACGTTTATTCTGAAATAGACATCATTTGTAATGTCTTTTCTGTCACTTTCGTCGAATTTAAGCCATACTTACTGAATTTAAGCAATATATAAATGATTAAAAACTCTCACTGACCTCAAACTTTTGAACAGTAGTGTATACTAAAACTTTCATAGCTGTTTGAGTGTTCAACACTAAAATACAGACTTACGGAGCGATTCTGTATTGTTCAGCGTGGTTTTTGCAATCCTCAGTACCGTATGTTAGACACTAGAACTACTTGAGAGACTCTTAAAGGCTACATAAAGTTTCCATTGTCTCAAACAACACGTTTTGCCAAGCTGAAGTAAAGGCTTAGTTGGACCTGTTTTAACACCCCAGACACACGCACACACAGATGCACTCAAGCACAGAGCAGCTGTTGTGATATGCGTGTTGCAGTTGTGCGAGGCAGTGGAATGTATCTGCTTGGCCATTAAGGGAGTTGATGGGGATATTCTCACCAAGCTGAAGGCATTACACTGCAGCCGGCGTGCGTGAGGAGCATTTTAAAGCAAAAAAACCTCGCCTATCTCAACTACCAGAGCCGATCCTCCCTATACGCAAAATATGCAAGCTGCGTATGGCCCCCAAAACACCAGGGGGCCCCCTTGCTCTCAAAGATGATTTAATTTCAGTTTCGTTTTTTAATTTGGCCAGCAGTCATTAAAACATGAATGATCATTTCTTTTAATGTTGTGCACTGTCACCCTTTCTACGTAAAAATCATGTGAATGTCGGACAGTCTTGCTCCAGACTAAAAAAACGAGTTGAAAGCGTACCGAGCCGCTGAATAGACACTGTTTCTCAAGCACTTTCTGCGAGCGCGATTCGAGACGGAGTGAAACACGGACAAATGCGTTTCATTCATTCGTTCATAACCACTCATACCCCACTTCAATAAGAGTCTCATCTCCCATTCCCTTTAAGGGCCAGTTGTGCTCGTGCCATGGCGTATTTGCTATTTACACTGCGGAATTTGCAAGCGCAAAGCCAAAACGCATCTCCAGAGATGAAACAGAGCTGCTCCTGCGCAAGCAAATAGGTAGCCTAATTCTGATACATGCAATGACTATCCATTATGACATGTAGGCATTTTTACATTTATGTAGCCTACACAATAATAATATTTTACATTGCAATCCTTTCATTTTTAATATTTGGCATGTTTGTGTGCTACTGTGTGCATAATAAGCAGAGTGTACATGTGCTGTGCACCCGCTTATACTAACGCGCTCTTTAAATAACAAAAAAAAAAAACTACTGCTCCATTGACTTTAGACCAGGTTTTTGTTGATCAATGGCGCAGTCTATTCCAGTTGCCTCAAAATAGCAATGCGCCAGCAATGCGCCTGAACTCACCTCGTTTTCAGACCAGCACGCCCATGAACGCACAAATGGGCGCAAATGCATTTCCTATTTAAACAACGTGACACAGGATGTGAAAATGACAACCGTCCCTGTGTGCATAATAAGCAGAGTGTACATGTGCTGTGCACCCGCTTATACTAACGCGCTCTTTAAATAACAAAAAAAAAAACTACTGCTCCATTGACTTTAGACCAGGTTTTTGTTGATCAATGGCGCAGTCTATTTCAGTTGCCTCAAAATAGCAATGCGCCAGCAATGCGCCTGAACTCACCTCGTTTTCAGACCAGCACGCCCATGAGCGCACAAATGGGCGCAAATGCATTTC
>NW_015505605.1:1784638-1854539 GCF_001515645.1 Sinocyclocheilus grahami | reverse complement strand
AGTGTGTAAAAAGCGTCTCCACGAGCTGTGGACCCGCCTATACTAACGCACTCTTTAAAAAAAAAAAAAACTACTGCTCCATTGACTTTAGACCAGGTTTTTGTTGATCAATGGCGCAGTCTATTTCAGTTGCCTCAAAATAGCAATGCGCCAGCAATGCGCCTGAACTCACCTCGTTTTCAGACCAGCACGCCCATGAGCGCACAAATGGGCGCAAATGCATTTCCTATTTAAACAACGTGACACAGGACGTGAAAATGACAACTGCGTCGGGCTGAAACTAGCAAAAAACACCGCATTGCGCCAGGTGTATGATAGGGCCCACTGTTTTTCAAGCGCTTTCCGCGAGCACGATTCGAGACGGAGTGAAACACAGACAAATGCGTTTCATTCATTCGTTCATAACCACTCATCCCCCACTCCACCAAACCCCCCCCCCCCCACCCCTGGCCGACACAGTTTTGCGTAGGGCCCTCAGAAGTCTAGGATCGGCTCTGTCAACTACGCACCACAAAGTTACATTTTCCTAGGGCCAGGAATGGAGAAAGTAATTCCTTATTAGATACGGCCGTCGTTAAGAAAAGGTTAGAGAACGGGAGGTTGTCTTTTGTCTCCTCTCGCCTGCCATCTCTTTATTCACTTGTCAGTCTCGCCGTCTCATTCCCTTCCTAAAGATCCTGATGCTGTCGGTCTTGCCGGAGCTGACCCAGTTCTTCACAGCAGATGCTGGAAAAATACTCACAATGGAGTGACAGATACACTGTGTGTGTATTTGTGAAGGGAAGCGAGTGTTCACAGGTTTCCTAAACGCAGCAGCTGAATATAGATTACGCTGAGTGCTGTTTGTACTGTATGTGAATGCCTCTGTGTACCCATCTGCTTGTCATAGTGAGTTAAAGAGAGTTTTTGCCAGCAGATTTAGGGACTGTACTTACATCCAGGGATGGCGAGAACAAAAAACAGCACATATACAATATTGATTTCAATATTGGATATTTCTTAGAGCTGGAGAGGTCTTCTTGTCAGGACTTACACTTATGCCCTTATAGCATGTTCTGTGGCAGAACACATTTACGAAATGTTACGAATATATGGCAGCAACATTTTAGGTTTTACGGATTTAACTTGAATTTACATTTAAAAAACATATTTCATTAACTGGTAATGTTAATATACCAACCTACTGAAGTATTGCAATCTGTTTAGTACCTTTGTAATACACTGATAAACACCAAAAGCAGATGGTGATGAGAGTCACATGATAAAACAAAGCACATCAGAAGCAGCTTTTACACAAGCTGAGAAGGAATATATATATATATACATAGACGGTGCATGTGTCATTCACACAAACACTAAACACCATCATGGTAACACACATGAAATTGAAATGATGCAATAAACATTAATTTAACAACATTATATGTAACATACAACCCTAATGTACAAAGCTGAAAATATAATACAAATAGAAATATTACATGAAAAACGATGACTTTTAAATGAAATACGTCTGAAGTTCTAACTAACTAAAATAAAAATAAAACTGAAAATTAATTAAAACTATTTAGAACGGAGGGAGGAGCCATGGAGGAGGAATGGCCGCCGACTCCAGGGGGCCGACCAACGGCGGTGGAGCAGGTGGTGGAGAAGCCCGAGAGCCGATGAGCCAGGGCGACGGGGAGGATCCGGAGGTCCTAGGCGGAGCAGATGGCGCCGGCGACCAACGCGAAGGCGTGGATCCGGGAGGCCATGATGGAGCCGGAGCGACAGAGGACTGAGGAGGAGCTGAGGGGATGAAGGAGCCTGACGGAGCTGGAGGGACGAAGAGACGAGGCGAAGCCAGAGGAGTGGAGTCCCGAGGCGCAGGATGGTCGACGCCAGACCAAGGCAGAGCTGGAGGGATGAGGGAGACCGGCGGAGCTAGTGGACTTCCGGGCCACGGCGGAGAGGAGGGAGATAGGAGCCATGGTGGAGCCGACGGGTCCACGGGCCGAGGCGGAGTCCAGGGCTTAGAGGCTTGAGGCAGAGTCAAGGTAAACTCCAGCCAGGGCGACGCTGGAGGATGGCAGTCCCGCGGAGCTCGCACCGCATAGATGGTGGACTGAGGGCGAGCAGAGGGGCTGCCAGACGACAGCGGAGGAGGAGGCAGGAGCAGGGGGGAGGGTGGTAATTTGTGAGCCTCCAGGCTTCCAGGCCAGAACTTAGGAATGGGAGCCCTCTCCTCTTCGGTGTGACACAGTCGCCGCGCATACACAGCTCACCCTCAGCTGCAGTGCAGGGGGCGAAGCTCCTCTCCGCGCTCACACCGTCCGCGGCTTTCTCCCTCGTGGCGGGCATTGTTGCTAGCTCACACACTTTGACTGACGTCATTTGCAGCTCCGGCTCCGCGGCGATCCTCAGCACTGTCGCTCCGTGTGGCGATGGCTCGTCGGTCGCGGCGGGCTTCAGCTCTCCATCAGCGGTGGGCTCGGACATGTGCTCCGCGCATCGGAGAGATGGTGGGCTGGGCACTGGGTCGGGAGTGGAACTGGCGAAATTCTCCTTGGAACAGGCGGGGAATGGAGATCCATTTCTCGCCAGTGTCCACTCCACATAGGTGGCGAAATTCACTCGAGGGCCTTCCTCGGATGACGGCGCTCTGTACACAAAGTTTAAACTGGCATCATAAACGCACAGAACGCGTCGTCTGGGTAGCTGGAGAGGTTGGAAAGCACCAGGAACAGTCTGGTGTGGCCCTCGAGCGATCTCTCCCCCTGCTCCAGCAGGAGGAGGAGGTATTCAGGATGAAGGAGGGGATCCATGGACACAACGGAAACAAAAACGAAGGGAACACACGGAGGTAACTGTTCTGGTCGGGTCTTCTGTCACGTTTCGCTGGAGCACGGGAACGAGGAAACGAGGAGACGTGAAGATTTCACAAAACGAGAGTCTTTAATAATCCAACGGGGAGACACAGAGCACAAGGAAGATATTCAACATGTAGACCCGACGAAGAACTAAGGAACAGACAGGAACTTATAAACACAGGATAATTACAAACACAGATGAGCGGAATCATCAATCAACTAAACAAGAACAAGAAACATAACCAGAAAAGGAAAACAGGAACAAGAGTCTTTAATAATCCAACGGGGAGACACAGAGCACAAGGAAGATATTCAACAAGTAGACCCGACGAAGAACTAAGGAACAGACAGGAACTTATAAACACAGGATAATTACAAACACAGATGAGCGGAATCATCAATCAACTAAACAAGAACAAGAAACATAACCAGAAAAGGAAAACAGGAACTAAGAGGTAAAACACGACAGACAGTCCAGAATCCTGATATGCAGTTTATATAATTACACTATTATATAATATATAATTACACTGTTGACCCATCCCTTACACTTTAACCCACCCTCAAACCTACCCATACCACCAAACCTGTCCCTAATCTTACCCGTATCCCACCTCAATAACAGCAAAAGTGTTTTGCAATACAATATAAACACAATAAGTACAATGTACTAATTTTTTTATGTAAGTACATAGTAGTTAAGGCCACTTAATATATAAAGTGAGACCCATTTCTTTGTCTTTTCATCATCTCGGACATGGTTATCTGTCACTGACCCAGCTTCTATATGAATCCATTCTGACAGATCATCAGAGCTTGCAGGGATGTGTATTTTGTTTTATGGATGCACACAGGACATGGGGTCAAGCCAGTCGCAGTGAAACTTTATGATGCATTTCATTTAAAAGGCAACTCATGAATGTTTGTGTGTTTAAGAGGCGGCGAGTAATTTACTGTCTCTATTAATCTATCAATCAAACAACAATCTGTCTCTGGCAGGAAATGGCTTTTTTATTTATATACAAATATTTGTATTAAAAGAGAATTTTAATAATCTCTTTTGATTGTCCTTGACTGATAAATAGGTTATGCTTTAGCGTTTTATATCAGCAGGAGGACGCACATTGATTTACCTGTTTGCTCTGGTGGTGTATATTTCCCCTGTGCAATTACACCTGTCAGTCATATTACTGTGATCTGATTGGCTGTGACAGTTCTTGGCGGCACCAGTGTTTTGAACATCTGGATTGGCTATGACTGCAGGTTAATTATGTTTATCTAGTCTACAAATAGACACACTTACAGAGAGCCTTTTCAGGTTTTGTTATAGTGATATATTGTAACTCTTTTCTGATGTAGAAAACAAGTTAAATCCAACAGATGGTGAAAAAATTATGCCTTGCTCTGTCAGCCCATGTTGTATTCAACATTGTGTCCTAAACTACCAAAAAAAAGTGAAACTTAGAGACATGAGCAGCATGGATGTGTTATAAATCAACATTCACCCCGTAAAGTCCCCCTCTATTTTTCTGTTATTTAGTTTTTGCGCTCTTCACATTTTCTGTATTTTATATCATTTTCAGCTGTGGTGTCTCCCCTGTGGCGTCACATGACATATATCTTATCGCTGTCGTCAAACTCTGGAATGGAGAAAGAGCAGGAGTATGAGAGAAGTGCTGGCTGTTCTCTCCGAGGAGAAATGTAGAGAGGTGGAGCTGTGCATTGTAAGGGCATTTTAATTTCTGTTCTGAGTGAAAGATTTCCCGATTACAGAACAAGTGTAATAACATCAGGAGTGGAAGGGAAGAGAAACTCCCCAGGTGCTTAGCCTCACTTTGACTCGGTTGCTTGCATATTCATTTATGATATGTATATCCATGCTGATCAGGGCAGAGGTTTAATAGAGTCTTCCTCTGATTCTGTCTTCTGTTTTTTTGTAGACTGTGCTGAAAAGCTTGAGTTGAGAATAGATGTGAATCTGGGGTTATCTGTGAGAGCCAGCTGTGAGAAACCCAGTTACATGAGAGGATAATGTGCAAATAAAAATGTTACAGAACATTTAACATTGTGTAACCAGACGTTTGACTGTCAGCATTGCTGTTTATTGTGGTCAAGAACTACTTCAATCAGAGCCTGCTTTTTTCACTCTGCTTTTAATTGTTTTTGTATGCAAACATGCGCTAGATAGACATTTGTGCCTTGACTCACTTTTTCAGCATCTAACACCTGAATGCTGGATTTAAGATGCTTTGTTAAGTCCAAAAAAAGTTATTTTGACTTTTGACATGGGCACAGCTTATTACTGACAGTTTACAAAAAATGTACCAATGGCCAGCATTAGCATGTTTAACAGTTGATTTTCAATTCAATTCAATTCAAGTTTATTTGTATAGCGCTTTTCACGATACAAATCGTTGCAAAGCAACTTTACAGCAAATTAAGTTTCTACAATATTTAGTGGTAGCTTATCAGTGGTGAATGTCAGTTAATGTGCATATGGCAGAAATGTACGGAAAAATCAATTAAAGACATAATCAAACACACGATGAACACTATTAACAGCAATTATTATGATGCAATCAAACTTATAGCAAAATTTGGTAGTTCTGTAAGTTGTTTCAAGGTTGGCATCATCTGAGGTCCTCTGAGGGGTTGGCATCATCTCTTCTCAGGTGTTCTGGATCCAGACTGAAGCTGACTGAAATGTCAATCCCATGGCAAAAACAGAGAAACAAAAATTTAATAGGAGAACATTATTGCTTTTACATTTTTAACACACTCTGTTAGCTTAGATAATTTAGAAGTTTCATCTGGTCTTGTTGAGATATATAGTTGAGTATCATCAGCATAACAGTGGAAACTAATCCCGTATTTTCTAATAATATTACCAAGGGGCAACATGTATATCGAAAATAGCAGAGGATCTAGGACAGATCCTTGTGGCACTCCATATTTTACTCGTGATAATTGAGATGACTCCCCACTTAAATGAACAAAATGGTAGTGATCGGACAGGTAGGCTCTAAACCACCTTAAAGCCTGCCCTTGAATACCTGTATAGTTTTGTAATCGATCTATGAGTATGTCATGATCTATAGTGTCAAACGCAGCACTAAGATCAAGTAAAACTAGCAATGAGATACAGCCTTGGTCTGATGCAAGAAGCAAGTCATTTGTAATTTTAACAAGTGCAGTTTCTGTGCTATGGTGGGGCCTGAAACCTGACTGAAATTCTTCATAGAGATCTTTTTTTCAGGAAGGAGCACAATTGAGCAGACACAAATTTTCTAAAATTTTAGACATAAAAAGAAGATTTGAGATGGGTCTGTAATTTGCCAGTTCACAAGGATCTAGTTGTGGTTTCTTAATAAGAGGCTTAATAACCGCCAGCTTGAACGGTTTTGGGATGTGACCTAAAGACAACGACGAGTTTAATCATTAAACTCGTTTAATCGCGATTAATCATTTGACATTTGTGGTTTAATGTGATATTGTTGTTCAGGTATGTTCATGATTAAATTTTTTTTTATTGTTGTAATTAATTTATAGCATTAAAAAGATGACCCGTTGAATTCTTTTTGGAGCTATGACTGAATGTATTTTTGGTCCAGTGCCTGTATATAAGATTAGTTCAGAGGCTGTCATATGTGGATCAACTTACTATGTTGTGTATTTTCAACAGTTGCATTATGAAAAATAACTTTTATATTGATTCAATGGATTTATTGCATTTTGGAAGAAAAAAAAACGTGTCATGGATTTATTGCATTTTGGGGAAAAAATTATACAATTTTATAATAAATCTTTGAAAATCAAAATCTGGATTTGAATTTTTTATGTTATTATAACCTAAAGATGCTATGTGAAAGTTTGAAACAGAAAATAGTGTTTTTTATCTTGCCACTTTCTTGGTAAAGAAAACATTTTTACTCAACGTTACGTTTTGGAACGTGTGTGTGTATATATATATATACACACACACACATACATACATACACACACACACACACATACATAAAACATGTAAAGTAATACTGCAGCAGATTAAGAAATAATCACAATATGTTAATTTGGTGCTCAAGATTTTATTATTATTATTATTATTGTTGTTATTATTGTCAATGATAATATCAATTGAAAACAGTTTTGCATACATACATATGTCTTTGTAAGTTCAGTTGCTTGCACAGATCGATTGGTTCACTTCATAAGACCTCAATATATCATCAAGAGCATATATGTTGCCTGATATGCTTCTTTTTTTTTTTTTGACTCTTAAGTGCCGGTAGTCATTGACTTGCATTTTTGAATCACCAAGGACCACAGTTTCAGCTAAAAATCTTCTTATACAGTTATACTAAAGAAACATTTCACCTAGGGTGTGTAAATTAATGGCAAATTAAAATGTTTTGGGTAAACTATCCCTTTAATATGTTTTAAAACTGCTGTATAATATTAAATTATTATTTTAAAAAAAACTCTGAATCTAATGTGAATACAACATGAATGACATGAATACATTTTAAATATTTATGTATTTCATTCAGAAAAATAAAGGAACATATATTGTTGTGTCAAGTTTACTTGACACTGAATGTCTCAAAAATATATAAAAAAACTATATATATATATATATATATATATATATATATATCCTCGGTTCCCTGAGATACGGGAATACGCTATGGGAAAAAGTCATTTTTATCTCCTGAACTGAAGCCTTTTTCAATAACACAGTGTAACTGCACGGCCATTGGTCCGTGCAGTACACTACAAAAAACGAACCAATGGCTCGCCAGCTGTGCTACATGAACCTATGGCCATGAAGCCCGCCAGAATGGGTGGGGCCATCTGTCTATATAAGCGGCCGCTTCGCCAAAGGATTCAAGTTACTTTGACTGAAGCGACAACTGAGTGGTGCAACTACATAGCATGGCTAGCAATGCAGTACTCATTTCCATATCTCAGGGAACCGAGGTTACGTTTGTATCCGAGTATGCTCCCTATGGATACTTCACTCGTACTGTGTCTGCTAAGACGCTATGGGAACCAGTACAATCACGCCGTGCTATGGCAGAGGAACGACTACATGTGTAGAGGAAGAGTAGGCTAGCGTAATAGCATCAACTATCCACTTAGAAAGTCTCTGCTTCATAACTGGATGTCCTTTAGCGTGGCCACCGAAGCAAACAAAGAGCTGTTCAGCCTGCCTAAACGGGGCAGAACGCTCGATGTGCACTTTCAGTGCCCTGATGGGGCAGAGTAAATTCAACTCCTGGTCCTCTTCTGAGGGAGGAAGCACAGAGAGTGTAATGACCTGTGCCCTGAATGAAGTAGAGAGCACCTTAGTTATATAACCATGCCTCGGTTTCAGGATGACCTTAGAGTCGCCAGGCCCGAACTCCAGGCAGGTAGGGCTCACAGAGAGCACCTGTAACTCTCTCATTCGTTTGACCGATGCTAATGCTAGCAGCAGAATGGTTTTCAACGACAGGGACCGAAGGTCAACAGACTGCAGCGGCTCAAAGGGAGGACCCTTCGGGGCCCTCAGAACAGTGGGCAGGTCCCACATAGTGACAGTGAGGGGACGGGCCGGATTCAGCCTCCTATCCCCCTTCAGAAAATGGACAACAAATTTGTTTCTGCCCACCGACTGGCCTGCTATAGTGGCATGAGAAGCTGCTGTAGCTGCTACATATACCTTGAGTGTGGATGGGGAGCACCCTTATCCAACAGCTCCTGCAGGAAGGACAATATCACTGATACGTCACAGACGGACGGGTGCTCCCTATGGATACTTCACTCGTACTGTGTCTGCTAAGACGCTATGGGAACCAGTACAATCACGCCGTGCTATGGCAGAGGAACGACTACATGTGTAGAGGAAGAGTAGGCTAGCGTAATAGCATCAACTATCCACTTAGAAAGTCTCTGCTTCATAACTGGATGCCCTTTAGCGTGGCCACCGAAGCAAACAAAGAGCTGTTCAGCCTGCCTAAACGGGGCAGAACGCTCGATGTGCACTTTCAGTGCCCTGATGGGGCAGAGTAAATTCAACTCCTGGTCCTCTTCTGAGGGAGGAAGCACAGAGAGTGTAATGACCTGTGCCCTGAATGAAGTAGAGAGCACCTTAGTTATATAACCATGCCTCGGTTTCAGGATGACCTTAGAGTCGCCAGGCCCGAACTCCAGGCAGGTAGGGCTCACAGAGAGCACCTGTAACTCTCTCATTCGTTTGACCGATGCTAATGCTAGCAGCAGAATGGTTTTCAACGACAGGGACCGAAGGTCAACAGACTGCAGCGGCTCAAAGGGAGGACCCTTCAGGGCCCTCAGAACAGTGGGCAGGTCCCACATAGTGACAGTGAGGGGACGGGCCGGATTCAGCCTCCTATCCCCCTTCAGAAAATGGACAACAAATTTGTTTCTGCCCACCGACTGGCCTGCTATAGTGGCATGAGAAGCTGCTGTAGCTGCTACATATACCTTGAGTGTGGATGGGGAGCACCCTTATCCAACAGCTCCTGCAGGAAGGACAATATCACTGATACGTCACAGACGGACGGGTCCTCACGGTTAAGCACCAAGCGGAGAACACCGACCACTTAAGGGCGCAGAGGCATCTTGTAGACGGAGCTCTAGCGTGAGAAATGCAGTTTAGAACACATTCTGGAAGGCTTGCAGGCTCCCGTCAAAATGCAGAGTCCACAGCTCAGGCCGGGGGTGCCATATTGTCCTGTTCGCCTGAGAGAGGAGATCCCTCCTTAGCGGAAGGGGCCACGGTTCTGCTATGAGCAGCTGCGACAGCTCTGATAACCAATGCTGGTGGCCAGAGCGGGGCCACCAGGAGAACCTTGCGTTCTTGTTCCCTGATTCGTCTGATTACCTGCATGATCAGGGCGATCGGGGGAAAAGCATAGAGAAAGAGGTTGAAACGTGGGGGTCTCTGAGCGAATTGAACGTATGGAGGTGTGCAGAGTATGGGGCATGCCACGACCTAGTGAGCTCGTCATGGACCTCCGGAAAAAAAGGAGAGGATCACTGACGAGGGCTTGACGGTTCCCCGGCAGGAACCACTCGTCCAGATAACTGCGGGAGGGCTCCTCTAGTGGAGACCACTCCAATCCCAGTTCCTCGATGGCTTTTGAGAGGACACGGAATAATTCAGCATCCATCCCGGGCTTAACGTCACTGGGCTCGGACATCGGCAGCTCCTGAGGCATTGTGTTCTCACAATGGGAACAATCCGTCTCGGTGAGCGCGGATTCCGCGTGGGATTTCCCCAAGCAGGAAATGCACTCACGGTGGCTGTCATTGGCGTGCAGGGGAGACCTGCACGTACCGCAATAACGGCGCGGCATTTGAAACAACGCCGCGAAAATGTGCTCTTTAGAAATTTGCTCTTATAAGGCTCGCAAGATGGCGGCAGGGAAAACTGGACCACTGCTGTGCAGCGCAAAAGGCGGTGGGAAAGGCGGCGAATCAGCCGAGCAGAAAGGTCGATGTTTCACTGCGAGGTGTGTCAACAGTGAGCAGGCTCTTCAGTGAGCAGAGATCAGCAAAGAATGTCATCGTCGCTGAAGGAGAGGAAATCCTAATCCTATGGCAAAACGGCCGCTTATATAGCCAGATGGCCACGCCCATTCTGGCGGGCTTTGGCGGGCTTCATGGCCATAGGTTTGTGCAGCACCACAAACCAATGGCTTTGCAGTTACACTGCGTTATTGAAAAAGGCTTCAGTTCAGGAGAAAAAATTACTTTTTCCCATAACGTCTTAGCAGACGCAGTACGAGTGAAGTATCGATAGGGAACATAGCATCCCAAATATTTCAAACACTTTTCAAAGGGTGTAACATTGTGGTTGCTAAGGTGTTCTGAGTGGTTGCTAAGAGGTTATTGGCTGGCCCAAGTCCAAAGAGCTTAACAACATATCTTAATGATATTCAAGTCCCTAGATATGGCACGGCTTTATTCGTACCCATACCAATAAATGTGTTATAGTGTACTACAAAGGGTTATAGATTTGTCCCATTGAAAAGTATTAATTGTCATGCTTCATTCAGCAAGCACCACTAATTATTTCCAACAATAACAGCCGAACACAAAGCCCATTAGTCACGCTATTGATTCAACATAACGTTTAAAATGACCAGTGTCCCTCGTTCACACTGTCCTCCACTTTCATAGTCTGATTCCTCTAAAGAGCCTGTAATTTAAAAATTCAACTACACGCTCTCTCCGGTCTCCTGATGAATGCATTAAATTCCTTTTTTCTCTTGCGCTCGCCTCATTTTTCTCCACTACTTCAGAGGGTCAGGGATGAAAAATGGAAAACAGAAGAATAGTCTGTTCTAGTTATTGTCCTGAGCAGACACAGAGCTGGATTAGAAATAACTACATAGAGGTGTGACATCCCAAAATAATGCCACTGTTTCCACAAGCCGTAATCAACATTTTTCACAAGCACTTTTTAGCTCGGTGTGCCACAGCATTTAGAGTTTTACTCACAACAGTGTTTCTTTTGTGCACTTTAAGAAAATGGTGTCCGCTGGAAATAAAAGTTGGCTGTGAAGGGAAAGCAATGCGTCAGAGATGGAATTTCTTTCCTGACATCTTGATCTCGCAGTCGCTGCGCTTTGAACTGCTACTTACCACAAGTACAGGAGCGCAGATTTAACAGACGCCTTTATTGCTGGTTGTTTGAAAATAGGCTGTGGTGAGATATACATTGATTTATATATAAATATAGTGGGATACACATATATTTTAAGAGCGGGGAGGCGATACAAGGCGGGAGAGTTATTCCCATTGCTGTGCAGTTTGCTGTGGAAGCATTTTCACAGGCCAAACAATACAGAGTGAAGAGTCTGCATTTCACACAGTGCCACCACACTCCCACTCACACACACAAAAAACACACATGCAGACCAGCAAACTTTTGCTTGCACATTGACATAAAAAAGGATATCTGAAAGTATGGCATTTAATTTAGCCTCGAAAAAATGACACAGGCCTATGCATTTATATATGTGGCATATGCCGTAGGCGAGAACATTAGTACTTGTAACACATTTTTGCGAATTTATTCATTGCATGTTTAGCCTAAACATTTGCATAAATGCCTTAAACATTCTTAGTAGTCATTAAACACCTTAGCCATAAAATAAAATTCACCGTTTAAGTATTACTCAAGAATACAATCCATGTGTCCAAACTAATGTTAATCATTAGACAACACATAGTGACATCAGACTATGTGTAAACCAACAGTAAACATGTAATGGAATACTGTTTTTAATGAGAAAATGTATCGTATGTTTATTTGTTATGCTGTTATGTTCGGGCAGATACACACACACACACACACACACACACACATTTGGGGTGGGCCTAAGACTGCAGCAGCGCTCACATGAAGCGCTCATGACTTCATAAGTGGGAAATAGGAAGTTCCCTTTCGATACTTCACTCGTACTGCGTCTTGCTTAAATATGGGGAAAAAGCCTTTTTTCTCCTGAACTGAAGCCTTTTCATTCACGCAGTGAAACTGCACGGCCATTGGTTCGTGCAGTGCTTAAAAAACTAACTGCACGAGCCTATGGCGACGAAACCCACCAAAGCCCGCCAGAATGGGCGGGGCACCTGGCTATATAAGCGGGCGCTCGCCACAGGATTCGCAGATTTCTTCTCCTTCAGCGACGACTCCATGCTCATCGCTGATCCTGAAAGCCTGTAGGGACCTCTCAGCACAGCTGACCTGCTTCTCCGCCGCTACAGCGACGCAGCAGTTCTGGTCCGTTTCCCCTGCCGCCATCTGGCGATTCTAAAAGAGCTTATTTCTAGCAGGTAAGCCCTAAAAGAGCAAATTCTAGCGACATTGTTGCAAATGTCGTTCTGCGAGTGTGGCTTGCACGATGCAGAAGAGCAATGAGTATGTCATCTGTCTGGGCAGACCCCACGCAGAGATTGCTCTCTCACTGAGATGAAATGCTCACTCGAGCATGAGTCTCGCTCTTCTCCACTCGTGGACCGCCTTCACTGGAGGCAGCCCCTCCCCCTGTTTCTCCTCTCTCAGCGAGCCTTGGAGAGAGAAACAGCGGAGTCAGGGAGCTAAGCAACCGGGTCTGAGAGATCGCATGCCGGCACTGTACCCCCGTGCTCGCTCTCCCCATTGCACTCGGATCCGCCGCAGAAGGGCAGTGAGCTATGCGCTTACTGAGACAAAATGCTCACTCGAGCATGAGTCTCGCTCTTCTCCACTCGCGGTCCGCCTCCACTGGAGACAGCCCCGCTCTCCCGTTTCTCCTTTCTCAGCGAGCCTCGGAGAGAGAAACAGCGGAGTCAGGGAGCTAAGAAACCAGGTCTGAGAGATCGCATGCCGGCACTGTACCCGCGTGCTCGCTCTCCCTGTTGTACTCGGCTCCACCGCAGAAGGGCAGTGAGCGATGAGCTTACTGAGACAGAATGTTCACTCGAGCATGACTCTCGCTCTTCTCCACTCGCGGACCGCCTTCACGGAAAGTAGCCCAGTTCTCCCGTTTCTCCTCTCTCAGCGAGCCTCGGAGAGTGAAACAGCGGAGTCAGGGAATAAGCAATCGGTCTGACTGATCTCATGCCGGTGCTGTGCCTGCGTACTCTCTCTCCGTTGCACTCAGATCCGCCGCAGAAGGCAAGGCAAGTCTATTTGTATAGCACATTTCATACACAATGGTAATTCAAAGTGCTTTACATAAAATAAAATAAAAACAATAATCACAACAATAAAACAAGGAATTTAAAAACTTTGAAAATTATTATTTTTTTTAATTGATTTAAGAGGTTTAAAAGAAGGGCAGTGAGCTACGCGCTTACTGAGACAGATTGCTCACTCGAGCATGAGTCTCGCTTTTCTCCACTCGCGGACCGCCTTTCACTGAACAGCCCCGCTCCCACGTTTCTCCTCTCTCAGCAAGCCACGGCGAGAGGAACGCTGAAGCCTGGGAACTAAGCAACCGGGTCTGAGTGATCTCACGCCGACACAGAGCCTGCGTACTCGCTCTCCCCACTGCACTTCGATCCGTGTCTCACACAAAAGGATCAGTGCCCCTCTTTACATCGAGCGGCTCTATCCTACAAAGTGGATCGGAGCAGATGCTGCCGCTGACAGCTTCAAATTTATGTGTGTGTCACTATGGCTGCGCTCACAGACACGGGCTGCTTTTACCATAAAAGCAGTCTGCCCCTGTTTTTTCACGGGTCTTCGAGCGAATTGGAGTGAATATCCTCACTTTATTATCCCCATAACCCATCTCGACACTCTGGGGATGCCTTGGCCCGCGTGACGAGGGGTTGAATTAACTCGAGTGACTGGCCGCATGGGGGCAAAAGACTTACGAGTAATGGAAAAGGAAGTTTGCCCTGTCAAAGAGCTGCGTGGACAGTAATGCAAGCGGGGGCCTTGCCGGCTTTAATCACTCAAGCCTGATCGATCATACCTGCGAGTTTGCCATTTCTGCCTCCGAGTAACTGGGAGGAGAGAAACACCAGAGCAGGGGAGGCGGGGCTTAGCGATGCACACACAAATGCAAAGCTGCCCGCGTTTCGCTTTGATTAAGCACGCATGATGTGTGTAGAGGATTGCTCAGGTCTGATCGTTCAACCCGCGAGCTCGTCGTACAGACCTTCGGCCACTGGTCGAAGGCGGAAAAGGCTTCCACATCAACTGCTTGGAAATACTAGCAGTATGTTGAGCCTGTCAGTTCTTCCTGCCAGTCCTAGAAGGGCACATGTCTGTGGTGTCCTACATAAATTGCCAGGGAGGCCCCTCCTCGAAGCCCCTCTTCACGCTGGTAGAGCGCTTCTTAGAGTGGGCTCAACCCAACCTGCGCTCGCTGAGGGCAGCGCATATACCGGGCAAATTGAACCAGGGAGCGGACATGTTATCAATGAGCAACGTCCCCTCAGGGAAGTGGACGCTCCATCAGCAGATGATTCAGAGGATCTGGGAGATCTTCAGCAAGGCCGAGGTGGACCTCTTCGCCTCAGAAGACAACTCTCACTGCCCAATCTATTTCTCAAAGACCAGGGACGCATTGGCCCACGATTGGCCCAGCCTCCTTCTCTATGCTTTTCCTCCGATCGCTCTGATCCCACAGGTAATCAGGCGAGTGAGGGAACAAGAACACAAGGTTCTCCTGGTTGCCCCCCTTTGGATGAACCAGCTGTGGCTATCTCAAATTTGTGTGTGTGTCACTATGGCTGCGCTCACAGACACGGGCTGCTTTTACCATAAAAGCAGTCTGCCCCTGTTTTTTCACGGGTCTTCGAGCGAATTGGAGTGAATATCCTCACTTTATTATCCCCATAACCCATCTCGACACTCTGGGGATGCCTTGGCCCGCGTGACGAGGGGTTGAATTAACTCGAGTGACTGGCCGCATGGGGGCAAAAGACTTACGAGTAATGGAAAAGGAAGTTTGCCCTGTCAAAGAGCTGCGTGGACAGTAATGCAAGCGGGGGCCTTGCCGGCTTTAATCACTCAAGCCTGATCGATCATACCTGCGAGTTTGCCATTTCTGCCTCCGAGTAACTGGGAGGAGAGAAACACCAGAGCAGGGGAGGCGGGGCTTAGCGATGCACACACAAATGCGAAACCGCCCGCGTTTCGCTTTGATCTGCCTGGGAGGATTAAGCTGCTCATATAACGAGGTGCACTGATCCCCATGTGTAACACACACTGGCAGATTAAGCACGCATGATGTGTGTAGAGGATTGCTCAGGTCTGATTGTTCAACCCGCGAGCTCGTCGTACAGACCTTCGGCCACTGGTCGAAGGTGGAAAAGGCTTCCACATCAACTGCTTGGAAATACTAGCAGTATGTTGAGCCTGTCAGTTCTTCCTGCCAGTCCTAGAAGGGCACATGTCTGTGGTGTCCTACATAAATTGCCAGGGAGGCCCCTCCTCGAAGCCCCTCTTCACGCTGGTAGAGCGCTTCTTAGAGTGGGCTCAACCCAACCTGCGCTCGCTGAGGGCAGCGCATATACCGGGCAAATTGAACCAGGGAGCGGACATGTTATCAATGAGCAACGTCCCCTCAGGGAAGTGGACGCTCCATCAGCAGATGATTCAGAGGATCTGGGAGATCTTCAGCAAGGCCGAGGTGGACCTCTTCGCCTCAGAAGACAACTCTCACTGCCCAATCTATTTCTCAAAGACCAGGGACGCATTGGCCCACGATTGGCCCAGCCTCCTTCTCTATGCTTTTCCTCCGATCGCTCTGATCCCACAGGTAATCAGGCGAGTGAGGGAACAAGAACACAAGGTTCTCCTGGTTGCCCCCCTTTGGATGAACCAGCTGTGGCTATCGTCATTTCTACAAGAGCTGCTGGATAAGGGACATTCCCTATCCACGCTCAAAGTCTATGTGGTGGCTATAGCGGCCTCTCATGCCCCTATTGAGGGTCAATTGGTGGGCAGAAATAGTGCGGTCATCCGCTTCCTGAGGGGTGCTAGGAGGCTGAATCCACCTCGTCCCCCTACTGTCCCTTCATGGGACCTGCCCACTGTGCTGAGGGCCCTGAAGGGCCCCGCTTTCGAGCCGCTACAGTCTGCCAACATTAGGTCGCTATCGCTGAAGTCTGCTCTGCTTCTAGCACTGGCATCAGTAAAGCGATTAGGAGACCTGCAGGCGCTCTCTATTAGCCCTGCCTGCCTGGAATTTGGGCCTAACGACTCTAAAGTTGTCTTGAAACCAAGGCACAGTTACGTACCTACGCATGATGTGTGTAGAGGATTGCTCAGGTCTGATTGTTCAACCCGCGAGCTCGTCGTACAGACCTTCGGCCACTGGTCGAAGGTGGAAAAGGCTTCCACATCAACTGCTTGGAAATACTAGCAGTATGTTGAGCCTGTCAGTTCTTCCTGCCAGTCCTAGAAGGGCACATGTCTGTGGTGTCCTACATCTAAAGTTGTCTTGAAACCAAGGCACAGTTACGTACCTAAGTGCTCTCCACTCCGTTCAGAGCACAGGTCATTACGCTCTCCGCGCTTCCTCCAACTGAAGAGGACAGAGAGCTATCTCTGCTCTGCCCCGTCAGAGCTTTGAGAATCTATATTGAGCGTTCTGCTCCCTATAGGCGATCGGAACAACTCTTTGTCAGCTTCAGTAACCGCACCAAAGGGCTTCCGGTTACGACGCAAAGACTCTCTAGATGGATAGTAGAGTCCATCTCGCTAGCGTACTCTTCCTTGGGCCTCCAATGCCCCATTGGAGTACGGGCCCACTCGACTAGAGGCATCGCCTTGTCGTGGGCATGGTCCAGTGGTGTGTCCATTGCGGATACTTGTGAGGCGCCTGCCTGGGCCTCGCCGCCCACATTCGCAAGGTTTTATAAACTGGAAGTCCTGGCCTTGCAGGCCAGGGTCCTTTCCACTTGAAGTGGCACGCGCTGCGTAAACAGATATGGCAGAGAGCCCTTGGCCGTATCACGCCCAAGTTCTCTGGCATTGTTTCACCTGTTAGCTCTCGACCCCTGGGTGTCGAAGTTATGGGAATACTCTGGAACGATTAACCAGGCCAGGTGTGACCTAGAAAGCTCAGCCTGTCTTAGCCTTGGGTTATTGTTGACTACTATTGGTTGCTTATGGAAGTTTATATCTTTAGTCGTTCCACTACATTAGCACGGCGTGATTGTACTAGGTTCCCCCTCTGCGTCTTAAGCAAGACGCAGTACGAGGAAAGTATCGAAAGGGAACGTACTCGGTTACTAACGTAACCTCGGTTCCCTGAGATACGGAAATGAGTACTGCATTGCTTGCCATGCTATGTAGCTGCACGACTCAGTCGTCGCTTCAGTCGAAATAAACCTGAGAATCCTGTGGCGAGCGCCCGCTTATATAGCCAGATGCCCCGTCCATTCTGGCGGGCTTTGGCGGGCTTTGTCGTCATTGGTTTTTTTTATAAGCACTGCACGAACCAATGGCCGTGCAGTTTCACTGCGTGAATGAAAAGGCTTCAGTTCAGGTGAAAAAAGGCTTTTTCCCCATATGCATCTTAAGCAAGACGCAGTACTCGTTCCCGTATCTCAGGGAACCGAGGTTACGTTAGTAACCGAGTACGTTTCAGATAGCACGTGAAGACAGCAGAGAAGCGCTCTCGCTCAGCACAGTGGAGTGCATCGTTTTGTTAACTTTGTGGTTTATTATTTTGAGTCGTCTGGAATGCGGTAACACACGGCCCTCTCACAATATATTGCTTTACAGATCACTCGCCCATCAAGTGTTGTCCCACGCTGCACTCTGTTGTGTTGGGTCCTTGCGATAGTGCAGGACTCTACTCAGAAGGTGCCTGTTATAATGTTATGAACGAGGCATAACTTGTTTTTCTATAACAAACTTTAAAATATTTTCTATAAAAACGTTACTGCCCTGGCAGTGGCAAAAAGCTTTGGTTTTATATTTAATTTGATTACATTAATGTTATAAGTTGAGATTTACAAGAAATATTTTAACTGCTACTATGTAAAAGGAATACTGCTGTAAAAAAAGTACCTTATTTGTTTAAAATGTTTGCAAACCAAATGTTATTGCACTTTTGTTCATATAGCAGTATTTTTAAATTAAAAAAATGCACAATACATTACTTTTGAATTCATTATTGAATGTTGTGCATAACAATGTGATAAATCACGATTCATCGCAGAAAATCATGTGATTAATCACGATTTAAAAAAATGTATCGTTGCCTAGCACTAATTTTTAGTCATTTTAAAAAATGCTGATAAGTTTTGAAAGTGAAATAACTGCTTAGATGAAGAATACTTTTTCATGATCCTTTGGTGAGCAGGAAATTCAAAAGAACAGCATTTATTTAAAATAGAAATCGTTACGTTATAACAATGTATTTACTGTCACATTTGATCAAGTTAATGTGTGGCCTTGCTGCATAAAATTATAAATTAAAAGAAAATCTTTTGAAAAAGAATTGAGTATTGAATTTCACTTGCACATACCTGATATGGCCTTTGTTTGCATTCAAGTATTACCTGTGTTGCACTTATTGAGTACTAACTTGCTGTCTTCTACTATACAGACTTCAATGTCTCTCTTCTGCTCTCAGAAATTGTTTCTTTTTCTTTAATCTGTGATATAACTAAACCTAAGCCTGCATTTTCATTATCTTGTATGGCAATGTTTATATTGATTACATTGAGATTCTGTATTCTTCCTCTGAGAAGGGTTTTGGGCTGCTGGCTGAAGTGTGTTTTCATGTGGTCTAAATGAGTGCATGAAGTTTGTTTGTCAGTCAAGATGCTGTGAACTTTCATCTTTCTCAGTCCTGTCCTGAATTGTAACGAGTTTCCTGTCAAATTTGTGTGTCAAAATCAGCAGAATTGATTTCACAATAGGTAGGGCTTCAGGTGATGTACATCGTAACCACTCAGAACACACCAAAGCACTGTGGCAGATTTATGTTATTATTTTGTTTCTTTGCTTTTATGCATTTGGCAAATGCTTTATTTATTATTTATTCTAACTGACTTACATTGCATTCAAGCTATAATTCATGCTTTCCATAGGAATCAAACCGCATTACCTTGATGTTGTTAGTGCCAAGTGTTGTTAGTATGTGTTAGAGCTACGGGTAGAATCACTCGCATTTGCTTCAGAACATCTTTAATATCTAGTTTGCGTCTGATATTTTGCTCAGCAGAAGTAGATACAAAATGTATGTTCTGTTGCTAGTATCAAATCTTCATTGTGATGTGTTGTATGTACAGGATGTTTCTTGATCTAATTAGGTTTGGCATGAATAACAGCAGGTTGCACAGGCAGAATAAATATCATAAAATCTGCACACAGCATACTAACATAACACAGAGGTATAAAATATGTGAAAGTTTAATCAATGAACCTCCATTTGGATGATGTTTTCCAGTTGCACAAAATTCGATAAATATATATATATATATATATATATATATATTTATATACACATAGATACATATACAGCGGGTAAAATAAGTATTGAGCACGTCACCATTTTTCTCAGTAAATATATTTCAATCAGGGTTTCTCAACGTGGAGTTCACAAGTTAAAGGGGACCTATTATGCCCCTTTTTACAAAATGTAAAATAAGTCTCTGATGTCCCGAGTATGTATGTGAAGTTTTAACTCAAAATACCAAGGGTCAGAAACTCTCAAGCGATCGACTCACATTGCTTTCATATGCATTTTTTAACTACCACATTCCTATTTATGTTCGTTCTGGTAGCACTTGAAGGCAGAATCAGTGAAAACAAGCAGAGACAATGGTAGCTTTAGCAATACTAGCCTTACAGAGTGCCAAGAAGCTCTTTCAGAAAGGCAATTTGAAAACTAAATATGAAGTGCTTTCTTTGTCTGGATCTGTGCACAAAGCGTTGGTATTGATCCCTCTTTCTGAATCAGACTTTGCGAAAATCCAGTGTTGAAATGACCCTCGTTTTTGAGGCAGTCAGGTATAATATGATTGGGAGGACTTTATCGATTTTTTTGGTACATTTCCTTCGAAAATGAAACTTAACCACAGTGTCCTTAGCGGCTCAGTTGGAGGGAGTCTATGGAGCTCCTATGTTCATTGGTGCATACCAAAACAACACTAGGCGCGTTTCCATTACCCTTCAAATTGCGCAAATTGAAATTGTGAATTGAAAATACGCTTAATGGAAATGCGTCAATTTCGCAAAAACTCCCATATATCGCAAAAAAGTTTTTACACTAGCATGAGGTGGTTTTTCAGGCAATGCGAAAAAGGAATAATTCGCAAAACTGCAATGGAAATGGCTTTTTCGCATTTACAGGTCACATGGCGTATGTAAAAAGTAATATGATCATTCTTCAATGTACTATAACCTCCAAGAAACACGTCATAAGTGGCCGCGCTCCAGTATAAGGGGCTTTCCCTACCGTTAATGCTTAGACAATTTACACTGCACACGTCTGCGGTGCAGTGTGGCTCTGACATGGCCACTGAAGCTGATTGCGGACACTCAATGCTTTCGTTTATGTTTTTATACAGTCTATGGTTTATTCCAGCCGCGCCACGCACGTTTCTGAAGCGGCTCTCTTTGCTGCTTCTGTAAAGATACATGCATAAGCCTCCTTTGAATAAATATAGCCAAAATCCATCAAAATCCCACTAAAATCCGTTGCCATGACTTATCGCGAGAGGCAAAAGGTTACGTTTTAGTCGCATAACATTGGTTAATGGAAACGCCGTCATTTCGCAATACTTTTTTATCGACATTTATAAAATATCGCCAAAGTTTTGTGCAAATCTGTAATGGAAACGCGCCTACTTGTATTGCCTCTTTGGCGCTGACATTGTATATCTCCAGTAATGGCGGACTGCTGCTTCTATGCTTCTACTGTGTCTATGCTAACAGGGCAGAGAGCATCACAAATGGGCAGGACTTTTCCCTAACGTGACGTGTAGCTAGGGAGAAATCTGGAATCGCTTGTTCTGAGATACTGTTTATGATTTATTGTCATTATAAAAAAATGAGTGGATGAATTTTTATCATTACATGCTGGTTGTTTTCACACACTGCAGCCAGATTTTTGCATAATAGGTCCCCTTTAAGTGAATAATTAATTAAATCATAAAATCAAACTAAAACACTTACTGAAAAAGGAAATATTTTGTTTGCCTGCATCTGTGTCTATAACTATGTCAGAGTTGTTTTAGTATTATTTATTTATATATATTTTTTTTAGCTTTATTTTAATTAACAGAAATGTTTCTAATAGTTTCAGTTTTATTCAGCAATAATACCTCTGCTTTGAACATGCAAATGGGTTGTTAAAGTGAAATATTAAATTTCTCAAGGGGTACATCAAGTAAATTCAGCTACCAAAAAACATTTGGGAATCCCTGACCTACATTACGCTGAAGAAGATGTCTTGACAATGTAGGGAAAAAATTACAGTATAAAGTGCCAGTTCTATGCTTTTCAAAATGCCTTTTTAACCTAACTGCAATAACAGTCTCTTTATACTCAAAAGTGGTTATTGATGGTTCCATTGAAGAGGCTTATGGATGAGAATAGTGGAGAGCAGCTTGCTGCACTGGGGAAGAAATGAGATCTCACTGGAGCACAGAGATGACAAACTGTGCCAATACAGAGTGAAGTCAGAGGAGACCAAGAGCGACGCTGCCATTTTTAGTTCTTTGATTCTGTAAGTGACGTACATTGTCTGCTTTGGCCAAAGAGCATGCGACGTCTCAGCGTGGAGAGCTAATTGCTCGAGGAAGGTCTCAGTGATGCTTCCTTTTCCGTTGCTCTTATTTCGTCCTGGCAGCCTGCGCAAACTAGACTATGTTCTTGCAGCACATGTGTGTTTTGAGTGAGTGTAATGGATCGGGGAAATTCAGCTTCATTACTGCCCTGTCTCATTTGCTTTAGCACTGAGATGAAAGCTTTCTAATCAAAGCACCAGAATTGTGACAGAAAGAGAAAGATGGATGGGGTAGTTCAGTTCAGGCATTCACATGAAACACACACACTTGCACACATGTGTGAACGCTCATGCTGCAGGCAGGAGAGTAGATCGAGGTGGAAAGAAACCACACTGGAAAACTGTTCAGCTGAGCTAATTAACCTCTCTCTCTCTTTCTCTCCTCACACACACACATACATACACATTCACATTTTGTGAGTCTCTAACTAGATGTATTCTGACCTACTAAAGATGTCACACAAGCCCATAGGCTGTCGGTGGTTGTGTGGAAACGGGAGCTTTTCGCTGGAATCGCTTCTTGTTATAATACACTATTAGGTAATGAAGTATTTGCTAAATAGCGCTTAAATCAAACAGAGAGGGCGTCTGTGCCCGTGTCTTATCTAAGAGTTCCCCTTTTCAGCCTCTCTGCATTGCTATGCTTGAGAAGATAAAATAGCTTATGGCTAATTACAAGAAAAGGTTCTTGTCAGTTTTCTGCCAGCAGTGTGAACAATGATGTGTTTTGGCTGTAGAATGATTTCAGCGGAAAGTCAAGAGACTGAGAGAAACGCAAGGTGATGTATTGAACCTTGCAGTCTACTTGAATCAATATTCACAAAAAAATGACTTACATAATGTGGTGTGTTTCCCAGTGAAATGGGATGTTTAGTGAGGCAGAACTTGATTTTATTATTCGGGTTTTGATTGAATGGTGTAAATTGAATGTTACATATAGAATGGAGCTGGAGCTGGACCTGAGTGTGAGTTTACGTCCAGGTCTACATTGATTTCAGTGGCGCCTCCAGGAGATTTAAAGGCCTACAGTTGCACATCAAAAACATAGACTGAAAAAAGAGTGTGGTGAAATTACTTCAATTATCGGTTTCTTCATTAAAAATAAATAAAATTCATTTATAATTTTGACTTGGATGAAATTAATAAGATGTTGCTCAAAAAACATTAATTGTTACCAGCAATTTCTAAGATTCCTGCCTAAATACATGTATATTACTTCCATGCATAAAATATTCTGTGAAATATATCTTATGATTTTTAACCACATCTGACGCTTCATATTTTCTGTGTTAAAATGTATTTCTTAACAGAATTATTATTATTATTATTATTATATACATACATTTAATGTATTTTTTCAAGATAAATCTCTCATTGACAGTGCACATATCTCATTGACAGTGAACTTATATGTTTAAATATAAAATATTTTGGGGGAAACAGGATATTCAGTGGTGAAGGACTTTATTGTGAAGGATTTTACTACTCAGGTATTGATTAAATTGTGTAAATTGGACATTACATAATGTTTTGGAATCCATTATGGATTTTGGTTCATTAAAGTAATATTATTATTTATTATTATTATTAATAAATATGAATTCAATGTATTTTTCCCAAGATAAATCTCTCATTAAACAGTGATTTGATCACATCTTTTTAAAAAAGTAACATTTTAAACTTTTGTTTGTAATAAAAAAGAAAAAAATGAAGAAAATAAAATGTACAAAATAATGTTTTGTCAATTTATACTTAGAAATGAACTAATATTCCACGACAGACCAGATGTTTAGATCAAGACATTGCATATATTGCTTGTTCATCAAAGCAGTAAAACATCATGTTGAATCTGACATCACCAATTTGTGACGTCAAAGCCAGCCTTGCAAAAAATAGGTACCTTCAGTGTTTCAGGAGTGAAGTCATCCTCCAATGGAGTTCACAGATCGGGGAGGCACGTACATGCTGTCTGTGATGTCACAAACTGGTGCATGCTGCTGCAATTTAGTGGCTGAGGGCAGCAGATGGATATTGTCAGAAAATGACACATCCATAGAACAATGCTGGATCCAAGACAAAATAAAATAACTCACAGGTTACCAGTGATTCCAGATCTGTTACTACAGCTCCCCTTTTCCCTGCCAAACATTTCTTTGGGTACAATTGCGTACAGAGAGCTGTCAGCTGGGATTGGCCTTGTTTGCTTGTGATATAAAGGCTAAGGAATGGTTTTCCAATGGCCCTGTTTCTAAATCACCTCAGTGAGAGCAGCACCACAAAGCACTAAACTACTCACAACTTATCAAATGTGCATGTGTCCTGTCCTCAGCGTCCGACAAATCTACTTCTGTCATACAAATAACTGACAGCTCATTCGAATATGTTCTTCTCTTATCCTGAGACAGACAGAATACAGCAGTTATTGAAACCATAATTCTGTACTTTTTTTTTTTCATTGAAGGGCTGTCACGAAGAGTTGCATTCTCTTGGGCGTTGATTTTCAAATAAATGAACCTCTAATTGAGTCTAAAAGAGAAGGCTAATCAAACACAGAAAGCAAAGGAATAATAAAAGAAGTAAAAATGCAATCGGAAGAAATTTAAAACTGAATTAGACCAATAAAGATCTAACAATAGTAAACAAGACTAGGTTTTTATGAAATTATCTTATAACTATTGTCATCTATTTTGTGCAGTCTATTGAAATCTTGCAAGCTTGTATTTAAAACCTACAAAAAAAAACCTATCAGTAGTTTCTAGACCCTGAATTATTTGATTTCACCAGTCCATTAAACACAAAATGCGGACCTATTTATCACTTGCTGAGAACAGTAGCAGGCACTTCATCTCAATAAGTTGCAGTCTATTGAAATCTTGCAAGCTTGTATTTAAAACCTACAAAAAAAACCTATCAGTAGTTTCTAGACCCTGAATTATTTGATTTCACCAGTCCATTAAACACAAAATGCGGACCTATTTATCACTTGCTGAGAACAGTAGCAGGCACTTCATCTCAATAAGCAGTTGAAGACCAAATCTCATCGGCAGCTTCCTGACCCGTCCAATAACTAGCCAATGACACCAAGCCACCTGAAACCAAATGTGATGAGCTCAAATTAGCATTTTTACTGCAAGTATGCAGCAATTTATACAGTGTGACCATTGCAGTCAGAATCAAATGAAGCTTTTAAACCCATTCTCTCTAATATATACAGAATATGCACACACAGAATACTGTTTAAAAGAACAAAAAAGGAATAATAAAAACTGGTAATAATAATGTTTCTTGAGCAGTAAATCAGCATATTAGAATTATTTCTGAAGGAACATGTGACACTGAAGACTGGAGTAATGTTGGTGAAAATTCAGCTTTGCATCACAGGAATAAATTACATTTTATAATATATTACAATAGAAAACAATTATTTTAAACAGTAATAATATTTTACAATATTACTCTCTGTGCTGTATTTTTGATCAAATAAATATAGCTTTGGTGACTTCTTTCAAAAACATACAGTACAAAATTTACCAACCCCAAATGTTTGAAGAGAGTATACAGTGGGGAAAAAAAGTATTTAGTCAGCCACCAATTGTCTTTCTACTGGAAAACGTATTTTAAAAATGTACTGTAGATGTAGAGTTCTGCTTTCATTCGAAACACACACTCACACAAAAATTGCAAAACAGACAGCGTGCAATTCTTGCTTTGCGATTGCAAGGGTGTACTTCGCTTCAGTCACAGTTGTTTTTAATCAATCTGCCAATCATTGGGGACGAAATAATCACTGGATTTGCCAAAGTCAAAACCTGAAAGATTTTTTTATTTTTTTTTATTTTTTTATTTTTTATTCTATTTCTTTGAGTAGTTTTATTTACAGGTAGTTTGTTTGTATGTTATTCTTTCTTTCTTTCTTTCTTTTGTGAATTTTTCTTGTTTGTTTCTTTGTTTGTTTTTGTTTCTTTGTTTAATTCCTTTGCTTTTTTTGTTTCTTTTTTATTTTATGTTGATTGATTGATTGATTGAAATAAAGAAACACAATCAATCTATTCATTGTGTTTCTTTATTTCACTGATTGGAAAGTTTGAGGAGAAAAGTACAATCAGGAAGTGATTGTAGAGGAGAAAGGGGAATGGGATCGGGATCGGGATCGGAAGAAGAGCCAAGAGCTTTTCTACTGGAAAACGTATTTTAAAAATGTACTGTAGATGTAGAGTTCTGCTTTCATTCGAAACACACACTCACACAAAAATTGCAAAACAGACAGCGTGCAATTCTTGCTTTGCGATTGCAAGGGTGTACTTCGCTTCAGTCACAGTTGTTTTTAATCAATCTGCCAATCATTTGGGGACGAAATAATCACTGGATTTGCCAAAGTCAAAACCTGAAAGATTTTTTTATTTATTTTTATTTTTTTATTTTTTATTCTATTTCTTTGAGTAGTTTTATTTACAGGTAGTTTGTTTGTATGTTATTCTTTCTTTCTTTCTTTCTTTCTTTCTTTCTTTCTTTCTTTCTTTCTTTCTTTCTTTCTTTTGTGAATTTTTCTTGTTTGTTTTTGTTTCTTTGTTTAATTCCTTTGCTTTTTTTGTTTCTTTTTTATTTTATGTTGATTGATTGATTGATTGAAATAAAGAAACACAATCAATCTATTCATTGTGTTTCTTTATTTCACTGATTGGAAAGTTTGAGGAGAAAAGTACAATCAGGAAGTGATTGTAGAGGAGAAAGGGGAATGGGATCGGGATCGGGATCGGAAGAAGAGCCAAGAGCTAGGACTAGAGCTAGAGTCAGGAATATGTCAGGTCTTATTCTTTACTTTACATTTACTTTACATTATTCTTAACCAAAATATGCAGCAATATGACCGTTTGCCATTTGTTCAAACATCTGTCTGTATGAGACTATGTTCTGTGTGGTTGCCAGGTCATTCCTCACTGGCCTAAATCAAAAGAGCTCATTCCAGAAGATCCTTCCTTCACTGTATATCTACTTTGTTTTGTTGCCATTTATCATCCACCAGGTGAAAATCACAAGTCTGATTACTGAGAAAAATAATAGCACACCTCTCCTCAACAAGCCACATGATTTGAGGTATGTCTGTAACACAAACAAGGCAAATGTAAATACTTAGGGTCAAGGGGTTGTTCATAACAGCTATACAAGCCCAAATAATAATGATACTGCTAACAGAATATATACAAACTGTTTTAAGACAGTATGTGTAAGCTACTCTCAGCAGTCTAGTTTCTCAAGAATGATGTATAGCTGCGATCTAAGGATGAGATACTGTGTGTAATTTGCTGTTTTCATTACTTTCTTTCCGCTTATAGTCTGAACATTATCACTGGGTTTGGTTAAAACACAGATGGACACAATGACACAAATTTGTACACAAGTATGCTAACTTTTACACTTCACTATAGCTGACAGTGTTTCATTAACATCCAGTTAACATGCAATATGTTCATGGTCTAAAAGTGGATGAAGAAGGACATGAGCGTGTACTGTATGTATCTATATTTAATCAATTTGACACACAATCTGACACTTTGTAGCTAATTAGAATTCTCATACACTATCAGGATAAATAAGGGCCCGGCATGAATATATTTTCTGACACCAGATAACAAATTCGAAGTGAAGTTGTTAAGGAAGTGAAAAGTATAAGGGAATATAGAAACATTGGTGTTAATGCCTATGATTAACAGGAGGAAAGTGCAAATATAAAGTTTCCCTCTCCTGCATCAACACAGACGAGCTAATGGCATTCAGCCATGTGTTTCATTTACCAGCTAATTTGAAGCCCCCCTAGTACTTTAGTTCAAACACAAACACACACTTTCCTAATGTCTGCTCGGTAGGCCCTGTACCAGCTTGTTGATATTGTTCAGCTCTATTAACTCAATAATGATATATCATAAATCAGAGAAGTGATCGCCATGTTTTGTTTCCCCTGGTAATTATTTCACCCAGCTCCTAAGATGTGTCTGAAAGCACAAATAGCTCTTCATGATGAGTCAATTACTTCAGCACAACACCCCACTCTCTCTAACAGTGCACAATTTAAATGGACAATAAATAATATGCACATTTTGCGACAACAAATCATTTCAGAGATGTAACTAATATCCAAGGATAACATTGCACAATGGACATCGTTAGAGCAAACATTTCTGCCACTGTCTGTATTTAAATATGAACTATTGTAATTCTTTCCCTCGTACACATCACATGTGGCTTATATTGGTTTAATTGTGGTTTACATATTATTTTTGCAGTTATTTACAAGTAATATTCCACCCAAAGTGAAGTGAACAGTTTCCTCTCAGTGGAGATGACTTTTGTATGAACAGTGCCTTTATATCATCAGAATGACAGATAATACTGTGTTGAATAAAAGTGTAAATCCATAAATATACCCAAATGTGTATATATGGGTTGGATAAGTGTGCTCTTAAAAGGATGGTTCACCCAAAAATGAAAAATTAAACTTCTCTCATAATTTAGCCATGTGGTTTTATGACCTGTATGACTTACTTTCTTCTGTGTAACAGGTAAAAGTATTGTAATTAAGGGCAATGTAATGAAAGAGAGATTCAGGGCTCACAGGCTCCAACATGACAAAGTGTACTATAAAAATATTATAAAAGAGGATAGTATGACACAATTTTCTTCCTCTGAATCCATGCAATAATCTAAGAAGTAAGATATATGGTTAATTTTATTTAATTTTTATTTTAGCTCCTGATCTTTTCAATTAATTGTTTGATCTGGTTTACAAAACTGGTCTAAATCATTCATTCATGAACCAAACTAATTCTTAAATTCAACTTGACTCAGTACTCTGGACACAGATCATTGTTACACAACATCTCAAATGTAATTAATTTTAATTACAACAAGCTATCATTTGACTTCAGATGACTTGGAATATAGTGCAAATATGAAATACCTTTAAATATTTTATGCTAGCTACTTTTATGTTGTTGAAGTTTAAAAGCTCCAGTTTCCATTCATTGTATATTGCATGGAAAATAGCTACACTATTTTCTTGAAAATATCTTCTTTTGTGCTCCAAGTCATACAGATTTGAAGTGACATGATGGTGAGTAAATGGTGACAGAATTACAGACATTGTTGGGTGAACTATCCCTTTAACATATTCTATATCCATCATGCAGGTTGGGCTAATGCAGTAACTCTCTCTCAGAGACTCAAATCAAGCCACAGAAGTTCATCTTTAGTAAGATCTCAACGGTAAGGAGAGGTGCCTGCTGTCTCTCGGGCCCCAAACTGAAACAAATGGAACTGTGAAACCAGACACTGCCATAGACAGCCTCATTTCCTGCGCTCTAATAGCGCTCAGGTGAATAATTGTGCTGATCGATGCCGATATACTCCAGCCTCAGCTCTGCAGAGTAAAAAGGGAAAGATCTGGCTTTACTTCAGTACAGAGAAAACATTTTTCACTTAAAATCAGTTTAAGCTTTTCAAGCCATTTCCACACAATACACTCCGCACATTTCAGTGCTGGAAAAGCTAAACGACAGCACTTTGAATGTATTGCAGCTATTAAGTTATACTCATTCAGTGTATCAGTTTGCTAAGATATTGTTTGCTCTTTATATCCATTTCACATCGAAAGCTAATGTACTAAGTGAATAATTAATTGTGAGGAGGTGATTGATGGATCCATGTCAGTTTGTTTATGTTGTGGCTCTTGATGATCCTAATGTTAGGAGTGAGTGCTGTATATGTTACTATATGTATAGAGTATGTTTTAGTCTACATTAGCATAGCAGCTTGTGGATATTGAATGAATCAGCCAATGCAAGTCAGGGGAAGATAATATATAGGCAATGAAATGTTAAGTGTAAGCATATTTGTGTTTTGTTTTGTATAGAGTACATTATGTTAGTCACTGCTAAATATTTGATAGTCTGGTAACCATTGAGAAAAAGAAGTGTGCTGAATTGTATTGAATGTGCACAGTTTGCAAATTTAAAATAATACATTTCAAGTGTCAGAAAACATTAGCTTAAATTCTTTCAAAATAAATTATTTCCACAATAACTACTCTTTTAAAAGTATGCTGAAATGTACATCTTCTTTCCACACAGGAACTTTTGATGACATGCTCACATAATGTTTATTGGCCAAATACTGCTTCCTGCGATATAGTTACATTTAGCATATGTTAGCCTTATAGTTAGTGGATATTGTATGCATTTGAGCATTGAGACTTGTAGCTTTTATCAGTGATAAGAAGTGAGCACTAGGTGCTTCAGTTTTCTGAGTAAAGGCAGGAATTGCAGAGGATCACCAGAGAGGTGAAGAGCGTCCAAGGGCACTCACACAAAGAGTAATGAAGCCAAGGGGGATGCTATCGGCTAACTATGTATCTGTACTTGAGTGTGTGTGAATACAAAGGTATGTGTATGCAAACACATGCTTCCAAACCTGCGTGTGTGTGTGTCAGAGGGGAAGTCACACTGTGGTTGACTGGGCAAATGGGCCAGCAGCTTCAGGAGAGACAGCTGATTCATACTGAGTGGCACTGGAGGAAGAACTATTTATAGATGCATGCACGTAAACTCAACACCTCAGATATACCTGTGTACACACTTACACACTGTGTCACTGACGACTGAGTTAATACAACAGTTAATGCTGATGAAATAATACTATCTATCCCAAC
Organism: Sinocyclocheilus grahami; assembly: GCF_001515645.1. Classification (NCBI taxonomy): domain Eukaryota; kingdom Metazoa; phylum Chordata; class Actinopteri; order Cypriniformes; family Cyprinidae; genus Sinocyclocheilus; species Sinocyclocheilus grahami. Next base: position 1,823,730 of record NW_015505605.1, on the reverse strand, counting down.
TTAAAGAAATCATGAAATTGTATTTAGTTATTTATTTAACAGATACACACGTTCAAAAGTAAGTGTTAGAAAACGTATTTTTATACAGCATTTTCCATTTCTTTAACTCATCAAAATAATTTAAACAATAACTGAATTACTTGTACAGCCAATTTGATTATACTTAAAAGTTCAAGACAGCAATTGAGCTTAAAGGCAGGTTGGGTGATTTGCTTCAAAAACATTTTTGATGTGCTGTTTGAAAGCCTCTTCACATCCCGATAGCAATTAGTAAGTTAAGTGGTCTAAATGTATTTGTATGTATTTATATCGTCTGTGGAAGGCGTAGGACCATAAAATGTTTGACCAATCAGATTATTCGGTCCGAACAGTATGTATTTGCATTCCTCCATACACTCTGTTCACGCAGATAGTTACATCATCAGCGCGTTCAGTTACGTTATAGCAGACCGAGCGAGAATGGAAGGCATTATTATTGTAATATTATGCACTTTGTACATTAATGTTTTCTCACCGGTGAAAGAGACATGAGGTAATCTGACACCACTGCGTTCAAGGCGTGGCTTTGGAGAGTTATTTGCAGGGAGGGTGAGATCTTATGCTTTCAAATCTAGTTCCCCTTTGGGAACTCGAGCTGCGTCGGAAAACACTAGGGGAACGCCTTCAGCGATACCAAGCTCTGAATCATATGTGTAATCAGTCGAACGATGGGCGAGACGTCCGCGGCTGTTGACGTCATGACCAGGAAGCTTTAAAAGCACGTGAGGTGCCGCCGGCGCTAGCTTTCTGTCATTCAGCGAAGCTCTCTGTGTGTGTCGGTCACGATTTATGTTCTGTGAGTCTTATTTATTGTTGTCTGTCCAAAGTCTATAAGCTCCAGCTATGTCTAAGCTCATGCAAGGACAAAGCATTTCAAGGCGAGAGCAGGCCACGTTGTAGGTTGTGTGTTCCTCCCTGCCCAAAGATAAAGTTATACCACGAGTGTGGTTGACCCACTCCACCCTAGAGGGCTTTGTGGTGGCCATTGCGGCTGCAATAGCCTCTTTGAAATCGCCTACCCTACCTTTAAAGTTTTAAGTTAAAGTGGGTGGAATTTTTTTTAGTCTACACATTCCGTCATACAAAAGCACTGATTTTAATAAGATAGTCATTGTGTTCAGAAAACAATGAATTACAGTTGGTAAAATACTTCCTTTCTAATGTAAGTACTTTTGAAAAAACTTAATGTGTAAGCTAACAAGCTTAAAAAAAAAATTTCCACATGCTCCACTGGAATATTGTTGATTAAATTAAATTAAATTAAATTAAATTAAATTAAATTAAATTAAATTAAATTAAATTAAATTAAGGGCATTCAGTAGACAATTTTATCCAAAGTGACTAACATTGCATTTAAGGTACATAGTTCTTGCTTTCGCTTGGAAATGAACGCATGACCTTGTGTTGTAAGCACCATGCTCTACTGTTTAATCTACAAGAAGGCTGTACAATCACATTTTTTCTTAAACAAATGTACTGTACATAGACGGGGTTTTATCCTGCATTTAGCAGACAATTTTATCTGAAGCAATTTACATTGTATTCAAGGTGAACATTTAATTTTTTAGGAACCGAACCCATGACTTTGGCATTGCTAGCACCATTTTAAATACAAGAAAGGGGCTTGGTCTTGATTGTTTTATGGGTTTTTACATACACTTGCATCTGCATCTTAAAGGATATACATGTATGTATGTATATATATATAGAGAGAGAGAGAGAGAGAGAGAGAGAGAGCATATACAGTCTCTAAGAACTCACACACATGCACTAAAACATGGAAAGCTGACCAGAGTGTGCTTTGCAGGCTACTTTGATGCATGTATTTACTCATCCTGGGGATCAGAGCTGCCATACGGCCAGCCAGAAATTTCTGTATCCATGGCAGCCTCCGAGTGAACCCTTTATCATCTCAGCACACACATGCACACACAGAGCACACACCACATGCAGGGGTGTTAAACTTTCTATGGCTTTATCCATCCAGTCCAGAAGGCTTGCTATGAGAGCCATCCATCTAACCACCCACACACACACATAGTCTCGCTCATTTTCTTGTTACAAAGCAGTATTGTCATGTGTTGCATGATGTGTGACATAATAATCTGTAATCCATATCTTGCACCTAAAATGATGGTTAGGTTTAGTCACTTTTCTTTTTTTTTGCCTGCCTGTGTGTTCATGAGTTATTTGAGTTACTTTACAACACTTTTTTATATATATAACTGATCAATTAAGAGATGATGTAATGCATATAACATCATTTTCCATTAGAGGGACACTGAGTCATGTCCCCTGTGTAAAACGATTTTCCTGACTTCCTTTCATTTAAGTCTGCTTTGTATCTACTGTATCTTTGTAGGAGAAATGCAAATCATATCTAGAGACCGTCATATAAAAGACCACCTATCAAAGAAAATGGGTCCCACTTTATATTAGGTGGCCTTAACTACTGTATTTACATAAAAAAAGGTACAATGTACTTATTGTGTTCATATTGTATTGCAAAACACTTTTGCTGTTATTGAGGTGGGATACGGGTAAGGTTAGTACAGGTTTGGTGGTATGGGTGGGTTTAAGGGTGGGCTAAGGTGTAAGGGATAGTACAACAGTGTAATTATAAATGTAATTACAGAAATTATTTAATATGTGCTTTATAATAGCAATAAACAGCCAGTATGCTAGTAATATGCATGCTAATAAGCAACTAGTTAGTAGTGAATAGTGCCCCCTAATCTAAAGTGTTACCAATCTTTGTTATGGAATACACTTTGAATGTTCTTGTTTTCTTTTTCAAGATTTTCAAGATCTGAGGTATATTATTTATTGCCTCTTTTATTATGACTATTGAAGTTATGCAATAAGTACAAGTACAAAATGTACGTAGGTACCTGAGATAATCATAGTGCCATCAGCAATGGCAAAGCAGAAATCATTACAAAAACAGAATCCTGTCTCTTACCGTATATTGCAGTCATGGCTGGTTAGGACAAAAATTTTGTCACAGCATCGCATCGCATCCGGCTAGGACTTGGTGAAGACCCTGTTACTGAGGAGTCTTGGTTAGCTCTACTCACATTGTCTTCATTAATTCCATTCTTTGTTTGGTTTCTTTCATTATCTAAGGCAAGCTCCTGAGATTTCAGAGTCTTGGTAATGGATAATGAAGTAGTTTAGAGTAATTTTGACAACATGTCTAGTTTCAGGAAATCAGTAGTTTGTCATTGGCCTCTTGGGGCTATGAGGGAAAGAGGGGAACACAGCAATCTGCCAGTGGAAATGGTGCACACTTGAAGATCAAGTGATAAGAGAAATCGTGTGAAATGCTAGATTACACTGAGTGGATGGCACTGAGTGGTTGGCTTGTTAAATGACAACGAGTGCTTTGAGAATTGGTCACTATCTGTTTCGGTTAGCAGACCTAGTCAGGTCTAGGTCTTTTATGGTTGGATTGAGCGATTGTGATATTACTGTCATTCCATAGGAGGCATGTGCTGTAGTATGTGTCATTGTTTGTACTGGCCACCTGTCCCTCTGATTTTCCATCTGTCTCTTTCTCTGAATGTCTGCCTGCTGTCTTGCTTATTCACTTGTCGTCCTGTCCATTGTTACTTGTGTTCATTTGCCCTTCTGTCAGCATGTTTTCCTTTTCAGCTCTCTTTCTCTGCATACCATGGATCTCAAACATGCTCAGTCACACTGAAGCAGAACCACTGAGACAATGTTCCGGTCTGTCTTCTTTTAGCCACTTTGGGGTTTGTCTGTATATACAGCAAGTTGGTTCCATTAATACAGTCAGTGAAACTCATATATGTGTGATTATAGATCATGTCAACTTTATTTCAGTTCATCGCTTATTCTGCTCCACTGTCAATCCCACAATCCCCTGTGCAGGACTTCTGTCTAGCTCCCATAAATAAGGAAATTAGAAAATCCCACTGAGCTCTGCTTACACTGCTGCACCAACAGGAATGCTTTAAAGTAGAGACTGTGAGCTTTAGAAGAAAGAAGAGAAAAGCAGAGTAAAAGAAAAAGTCAGGGCCAAGTGTTTAGGCAAATGCAAAGGAAAGAGTGCGAGATAAAGAGATGATGAAGGGTTATGCCAAGAAAAAGCTTGTAATGACACTTATTATACACTCATTAATAGTTAGTTCTGGTCCTTGAATTTGATTGGCTAAGCAGTGATCTAAGAATATGCTGATAATAACCTTTTTTCACAGACTGTGATGATACATTTATGCAATAATTAACATAGCCTGCAATAATTAATATTTTTCTAGCAAACTTTTATTTTCATTCATTTTTATAATTATTTATCATACATTCATAAATCTGAATATTAACTTCTTGTTTATTTAGCTGTTTTTTAAAAGCAGTATCACATGTGCAGTCCTGCTGCTGGTCTGAATTACAGCTCTGACACTTGGCCTACAACCGGGTGATATTCAGAAAAACAACAATGTTGTTTGTGTGATAAATAACTCTATGCAGTACTCATTATATTACATACACACAAAGGTGAGTTTGCTTATTTATAGTGAGAGAGCACTCTTTCACTCCACAACACTCTTTCGTCTTATATCAAGGACGAGTGTGTGTGTGTGTGTGTGTGTGTGTGTGTGTGTGTGTGTGTGTGTGTGTGTGTGTGTGTGTGTGTGTGTCTACAGTCCTAAATGAGAATTGATTTCAGTCTTGTCTGTGACTGACCTACTCTTCACTTCTTTTTCAGAATATGCCCATTCAACACTGTGACAGCTACACACTAAGTGGCAGTCTGACTTTTACACACTTGTGACAAAGACACACACACACAGACACACATAAATACAAGCATCCAATCTGAGACCATTACCAATGTGCTTAATGTGAATATATAATACATTTTGCATTTACTCGGATGTGTGCAGCTCTTGTTTCATGTCTGATTTCTCTAGCAAATTAATGTGTACAGCTCACAGACAGATCCTATCAGGGCTGAAGAGGTTGGCAGCACACATTGATCACTTGCCCTCGATTCTCCTTGTCTCTCTCGCTTTAAATACCTGTCTTTCTCATTCTGTATTTCTCCTGCTTGCTCCTTCTCTGACTTTCCCCCTATCTGATGTCCTCTTGATGGATTGACCTTTAGGTTTTCTAATGAAAAAAATATCACTATAACAAAAACACTAGTTGGTTTGTTGCCTAGTTGCTCTAAACTTCAGATTTTTGGGGTTTCAAGCTCTTCCTTGTTGCTTCCCTCCCTCCCTCACTCACTCACTCACTCACTCACTCACTCACTTCTCATTTATCCTTATTATTAAAGTAACATGTATAGTGTAAACACCATGGCAAATGCATATTATATTATTAAGTACAATGGTATACAGGTGCATCTCAATGTCGTGGAAAAGTTCATTTATTTCAGTAATTCAACTCAAATTGTGAAACTCGTGTATTAAATAAATTCAATGCACACAGACTGAAGTAGTTTAAGTCTTTGGTTCTTTTAATTATGATGATTTTGGCTCACATTTAACAAAAACCCACCAATTCACTATCTCAACAAATTAGAATACTTCATAAGACCAATTAAAAAGAAACAGAAAAATAGAAAAAAAAGAACTTTTCCATGACATTCTAATTTATTGAGATGCACCTGTATATTAAAGTAATTGTTAAATGTTACTTAATTGATGTTACTCTTTCTTTTTTTTCTTTGGGTAGCTTCCAAAAGTATTTTTTTGTGATATTTAATTTGACATGGTAAATTACCACAGATTTCTGGACATGTTCTATAGTAAAATATCATGTTTTACCATCCCAAAAATCTATTAATTATATAACAAAATGTATTAAGTACTCAACAATTAGGCATACAATTTTTCCAGAGATGGTTTGGCTGAAATCAATAATTGACATTTCTAATTTGATCAGTCCCACCAAGTCATGCTTTCAATGGATCATTTACTTTAATCTGAAAATTCAGTTACCATCAGTTGTGCCTTAAATTGCTCAAAACATTATATCATTTTTTTTTCCAGTTTTTTCATTGTATATGTGACCATTCATAAATATGGGTTTGGAAAGATTTTGTAATGTTTTTGAAAGAAATCTCTTGCTTCTTTGCATTTATGAGATAAAAATACAGTAAAACAGTAATATTGTGTAATATTGCTAAAGTTTAAAGAAATCGTATTTTAAATATTTAAAAATATGTTACAAATATGATTTGTGATGCAAAGCTGAATTTTCAGCCTCATTACTTTAGTCGTCAGTGTCACATGATACTTTAAATTCAAATATGCTTATTTGCTGCTGAAGAAATATTTCTTATTATTATTAATGTTGAAAACAGTTATGCTGCTTTTGGAAATATTCAGGACTTTTTTATTAATAGAAAGTTTGAAGAACACCTTTATTTGAAATAGAAGTATTTTGTAACATATGTAAATGTATTTACTGTCTTTTGATCAATTTAATGCATCCTTGCTGTATAGTATTAATGAAAGTATTAATTTCTTTCATATAAAAAATATTACTGACCTCAAATTTTGAATGGTAGTGTACATATATTAAAACACACATGCTCTATATATCTTATCTTACTCAGTTGCAAGATTATATATAACTTATATATATATACCCTATACCTTTAAAGCACAGTTGCAGATTCTAATGTACTTGAATATGGCATTATTCAGTGTCATGGTACATATCAAAGTGCCATGGCATTTCTATCTGATATAATCACCGTGCCATACCGCCATATTACTTTATAAGGACCACTGAAACATTGTTGAGGTCTCTTTCGGCCAGATGGTGGGTGTTTGTGTGAGTGATGAGCAGGCAGACTGCAATGAGGAGGACCTGCGGTATGTTTGAAACACAGCAATATACCTGAACAGCTCCTCTGGACCAGCTCCATTCTCCAGACATGTTAATTATTAAAAGAGCGAGCATGGCACCACTCTCACATCTCCATGGAAACAGCAGAGGTCAGGGTAGCGGATGACATCAAGTGGCAGACATAAGGAATAAGAGGGAGAGAGAGCAAGACAGAGAGAGACAGATCAAGACAGAGAGAGAGGGCTTTGGCAGTTCATCATATGTCTGTGCTTGAGTGCTAAACCAAGTTTGCCCAATCCCACAGAGGAAAGCCAAACCAGTTCAGTCTGATCAAGACCACGACTGCTGTCACTCTTTCTCTTTTAGGCTCTGATGGCTTTGAGAGTGCATTATAAAGTCTTCTCACTGTAAGATTACATGGCATATGCAAATTGGGTGCTGCTTTTTTTCTGATTTGGCTTTTAATTGTATTAAATCTACAAGTTAAAATCCATTGACAGCTTAACAGTTTAGTTCACCCAAAACGAGCATTTCACCCTCATGTCGTTCCAAACCGGTATGACTTACTTTCTTCTGTAGAACACAAAAGAGATTTTTTTTTTTAATGTTTAAAGTGTTTGGGTCCAAAACAACGCTGATGTTGAGTGAACGATTTCAGGTTATCCATTTTAGCAGAGAAAGTAAGGCATTGACTGTGCGACAGGTCAAATTAAATACTTAGAAACTCAGATGTGAATTCCTACTAGCTGCAGTGTGCCGTTACACAGCTCACTGAATATGTTTAGCTTGGAGTCGACATTTTGCTAGTGAATCTAATGCCTGATTCCTCTGCTGCTGCCTGTAGCACTAGTTCATCATATTAGTTCAACTTTGTGCGCCACTGGTTGATGTTACCTGGAGGCGTCATACATTTGCATGCTCGCTAAATATTCAGCTTTAGACTTGCTTTTAGATTTAGCAGTCAGACTTTAAACATATTTATTTAACATTTATATGTTTGTATTTAATATGCAGACTAGATTTAATACTTATTTTTAAATATTTACTTAACCATGTAAAAAATTTGTTTTTTTTAATTATTAATGCCTCCTTATAGAATACTGATTGCTTTGTGTGTGTGTGTGTGTGTGTGAGTGTGTTTAGTTAACGCTATTAATATATTTTTTTATTTCTATTTTATATATTTTTGTCCTTAAATAGAGGTAAACTTTAGCTTACATTTGGGGTCATCTTCATAAATAAAATTATATAAAATTATTAAATTAAATTATTAAATAAAATAAAATTATTTAACAATTTATATATATATATATATTATATGTGTATGTATGTATATGTGTGTGTAAATAATTTTTTTAATTGAAATTATATATAACATACATGTCTCAACTGTTTACATTTAAAAACAATTTCATAAATAATTGTGTTCATAATTTTAGAATTTGCTTAGACATTATTTAAAATATATATAACTCTACTACTAACACACACACACACACAATGAAAGTAATGAAAGGAGCCCTAGTATGCCACTTTTTACAATATGTAACATACTTCTCAGATTTCCCCAGAATGTGCCTGTGACATTTCGCCTCAAAATACCCCACGGATAATTTATTATATAATTTTTAAAATGCCTATTTTGAGTGGAAGCAGAAAACCAATGAAAGTAATGAAAGGAGCCCTAGTATGCCACTTTTTACAATATGTAATATACTTCTCAGATTTCCCCAGAATGTGCCTGTGACATTTCGCCTCAAAATACCCCACGGATAATTTATTATATAATTTTTAAAATGCCTATTTTGAGTGGAAGCAGAAAACACGTCGTTTTTGTGCATGTCTCTTTAAATGCAAATGAGTTGCTGCTCCCCGCCCCCTTTTCCAGAATAGGGCTGTGCCTTTACAGCTCTTGTACCTCAGATACTCTGCTAAAAAAAACACATCTGTTTGGTCTTGATTATCATGTCTATCGAGCTGAAATCATACGTTTTAAACCATATTAGTTTAAACTTCTGATATACGGTTTTTTTAACAATTTATATATATATATATTATATGTGTATGTATGTATATGTGTGTGTAAATAATTTTTTTAATTGAAATTATATATAACATACATGTCTCAACTGTTTACATTTAAAAACAATTTCATAAATAATTGTGTTCATAATTTTAGAATTTGCTTAGACATTATTTAAAATATATATAACTCTACTACTAACACACACACACACACAATGAAAGTAATGAAAGGAGCCCTAGTATGCCACTTTTTACAATATGTAACATACTTCTCAGATTTCCCCAGAATGTGCCTGTGACATTTCGCCTCAAAATACCCCACGGATAATTTATTATATAATTTTTAAAATGCCTATTTTGAGTGGAAGCAGAAAACACGTCGTTTTTGTGCATGTCTCTTTAAATGCAAATGAGTTGCTGCTCCCCGCCCCCTTTTCCAGAATAGGGCTGTGCCTTTACAGCTCTTGTACCTCAGATACTCTGCTAAAAAAAACACATCTGTTTGGTCTTGATTATCATGTCTATCGAGCTGAAATCATACGTTTTAAACCATATTAGTTTAAACTTCTGATATACGGTTTTCTGAGAGCACACAGAAAGCGGCTGTCACTGTGCGTATTAAATTAAGCTCTTAAATTAGTTAGGAATAGTTTATATACATTTTCTATAATAAATAACAAATGTCCATTATGTATGTTCTCGTTTAAGTACATTTTTTATGTGTACCATTCTCTATTTCCAGTGAATTTTAATGAGAGAAGAGCCAGGGTGGGAGAAAAACACTGTGGCTAATCCCGTAAAGACATTTTGTGCGTCTCTTTGTTCCAGACCACTGGCCTCACTAATTGGAAAGATTTGCTCTGTCTGAGAGAGAACTAGATAAACTAATAAGGAGAGGGAATCATACCATTCTAAAACCAGACCGTCCCTTGTCCTTGACTCTATAGAGTGCTAAATTAACTTTAGAAGTGAAGTAAACTCTTTCTGCCAGTGAGTCACTTACTGATAACCTGCTGTTCTGAAAGCTTGTTTGATGACGTCACCAAGCCTTCTGTCTCCATGGCGATAATGATCAGCGCTTTTGATTGGCAGGCGAGCGGAGTGAGAGAAGGCAGAGATGGACAGATTGTGGGCTTGAGTGGGATTGTTTCACGAAGTTGGTCTTTGTTCCGTTCTCTCAGACGTCCAGGAAAGTGACAGCTGAAGAAGACAACAGAAAAATGAAGATTCGTTCTAGTCGATCATTTTGAAGATTGAGTCATTTCAGCTTTACATCGTTTGACATGATTTTTCTCTGTAGTGTCTTTTTCTCTGTCTCTATCGCTCTCCAGCTCTTTGTTGTGCTAAGTTTTGCGTCTTTGCTGTCTTCGCTGAATACAAGGAGGGAGAAGGACGGCGAAACAATCCAAAAATTATTCAGCAGGAAATAAAGTATAAAAAGAGCATTAGATAGTGTATAAGGTTTATAACAACACTGGAAAATTATCAAGTATTTTTTCCCCTGTCGTTCATGTCAGAAACAGTTTTCTTACCGAACTCACTCCTATTTTCCGCTGATGATTTCGCTTTGTTGGAGAAAATGGAAAATGTATAGTTTCTATTTTCCCGTTTATGCAAAAAATAAACCTTCAAAAATAGCGCTGGTATTGCAGAGGCTTATCTCTCTGGAGCGCACAACTTTATAAAAGTGTTATTTAAAGCCTCATGGGACAGGACAGCTGTCAATCAGATACTGGACTTGTAAAGAGAGAGACAGAGTCTCAATCTTTATCTCTCTGCAATTTTGACAGTGCTGACTGCTGCTGACCAGGATGAGAGAGAAAGAGACAGTCAGCTAGAGAAAGTGTGTGTGTGTGTGTGTGTGTGTGTGTTTGTGTGTGTGTGTGTGTGTGTGTGTGTGTGTGTGTGTGTGCGTGCATGTACACTTCAATAACCATTCCTGAAAATGTGTTTACCTGAGACAGAGTGCTGTGGTGCTGCATGCATAATGCATGTGAAAGCATCTAAGTAGGAATATTTCATTGCATGTATACTTATATACTTCTCAGGTTTAGTCATTTGAACAAACCCCTAATCCTAAGTATTAAGCTTTGGTGTGTAACTCATCCTGCACTATTTGTGTTACGGACATGAGGTGTGATTTTAATTTGACTGGATGATTTTTGCAAAAATCCCAATGAGCTGAATTATCATATCTAAAAATCTAAAAAGCTAGAATATCATAGAGATTCAGGGGTCACCTTTTTTATCAGTAAACATATACCTGGCAACCACCCAGAGCACTCTATACTCTAGCTTTGTGGCAGCAAATTTTGCACAAGCAAGCACCACTTACATTTTCTTCAGGAAAAAAAAAACTCTTGTCTAATTGCATTATTTCAATGTCAACCTTCCGACCTATGAATATTTTATTACATTGTATATATATATATATATATATATATATATATATATATTAAAAAAAAATTTTATATATATATATTTCCACCACACTATTTGGTCAAGAGTTACATGTACACATTTTCATTTTTAATTTCATGTTGATATGTTTAAACCCCAACTACAACTGTTCATTTAAGGGCTCATCTGTTTGTTCACTTTATTTAAAGTGCAGTCTTAAATTACAAATTTTTTTTTTCACTGGAGTTAAAAGAGCAACTACAGGGTTTAGATGATTAGTTCCATTGTGTGTGATTGGCTGTGTCATGTGACTCATGAGATTTCTCTGATTAGAAGAACTTTGTCTCTGGCTGGTTTAGTGTGTTTTAAAAATGCATTTTAATTATCTTGATAAAAAAATACATTTAACTGAGAAAAAAAAATTACCTTGTCTCTTGTATTTTTATTTATTCATTTATTTTATGTATTTTTAATTTTTTTTTGCACAGCTTTAGAGTTTGAGACGTGGCATACAATTTGATTTGCATGTAAAGTTTTACAAAACGTGCATTAAAATATTGACTTCTTTTCAGATTTTAGTTTTTTGCAACTTTTTAAAACATTTTGAAAGTATAAAAATTATTGAATATGATTTTTCTATCATTCTATCAATCCCTGGGCTGTCACACAGACAGCCCTGGTTATAATAGAGAAATGTCAATATGCTGGTAGAGATGAATGACAGTCATTACTCTGTCAGAAACATGCACAGTAAAGGAAAAAAGCATGTGGTTTGGAGTAATGTTGTTATTAATGGAGCTGTGCAGGTTTGTGCTTGTATAGACTTACCGCAGGAGGGCTGGGCACTTTTTCGTCTCCGCTGCCTGCTTTCTGCATGACAGAGAGGGATTTACGGCACTCCGGTTTATGTATTAATGTATTCAATGCAGTGAGGAACTTCCTCCTATGGATGTCATCTCATCTTCTGCTTCTTACTCGAATCATTTCAAAATGATGCAGTGCTGAAAGAATGTTTGAGTCCAGAGAGCTGAAAGCATGTTTACACGCACACACACACACATGCATACTATATACACACACACACACACACACACACACACACTCAGTGTGAATTCATATTCATTGCATTTACTGACATCATATTAGGAAAGCAACCGACACACATGCACACACACTTTATTTTTTTCTATAATTGAGGTAAATTTTCTCTGACTTGTGTTGTTTTTACTGACATTGATATTATTTATGAATCATTTTTTGTCAGCAGAGGCAGGTTTTGTCTGATTCGGCTCACTTCTGAGGGCAGTTTTGTTCCTAAACTATAGCTAAGTACACACACTCAATATTGATGATGTCTTTGTGCTGTAATTGCTTAGTGGGTTTAATTTACAGTTTAAGTAGAGTCATTCAGACAGTCACTCACCTGGGTTTAGTGTATAATCCATGGCTTAAACTGGACTCTCTCCATTCAAATGGGATAATTACCCTCATTTAGTTAAACCACATGCAGCAGTTCGGCTTTCTAACTGCTCGTTTTCTTTCTTTCTTCCTCTCTCTGAGGACTTTATGTCTTCCAATAAAAGTTATTGCAGCCGTATAAAGCATCCTTACAGCGAACTTTCCACTTCAAATTATGAAAGTGTTCAAACTGGTCAAAACACACAAGACAGTCCCAACATATTGCTTATGAGTGACCTTCGCAGAGACAAAGATTAAAATCAGCATAAATTACAAACAATACTTTATGTATGACAATACTGTATAGGTTTTACGATTCTTTTATTTATTTTGCTGCATTACAATGATGAGAACTGAGGGAAAGAATCAAGTCTTATAACTCTAAGGTTGAGCAAATGATTTCAGGTTATCCGTTTAAGCAGAGTTTTATAAGAATCATGAAACCTATAATTATTATTAATATATAAAAAAATGCAGTTCAAACATATCAAGACTTAAACAGACCTTTTCTATCATGAACTAAAATGAATTTTCAATTCCTCTTTTTTCTATCATCATGAAGAAAAAAGCCTGATATTAATGAATTAAAACATTGTTATGTTTTCAAATATTTTTAAAAAATAAACAAGATGTGTAAACTCTTGTGTACTGTATCAAGGGTGTAAGGAAAATATGTTTTGTTTTTTACTTGGTTACACTGCCATTTTAGATTTAAACTTTTCTTGAAATGGTATAAATGTTTTTCAAAACCAAAAGAAACTAACATTTCCAAGAACTTTGCAGAACCTTTCCAAGAATTTGTTATTGACCTGTAAAACAGGCTTCATTTTGAGAAACTATGAAACTCATAAAATCAAGTAGAAATTACAGAAATTATGGTGATACATTAAATGAATGGAAACAAAGATCTTGATGTAATGACAAAATAATTCTCTTCAACGGGAATGGAAAGCGTGTGTGTGTGTGCGTGCGTGTGTGCGTGAGTGCGTGCGTGTGTGTGTGTGTGTGTGTGCGTGCGTGTGTGCGTGCCTGCATGCGTGTGTGTGTGTGTGTGTGAGTGTGTGTGTGTGAGAAAATCTTTATTTGGGAATATCTGGGTCTGAGGACATCCTTACTTGTAAAAATTTAGTTTTTTATGGTAAAATTACAGAAAGGTTTCTGTTAAGTATAGATAGGCATATCTGTCTGTCATCAAAGCCAAAGCTGTTTATTTCAAGTTTATGACAAACAAGAAGCCTAGCAGACAGGTGTTTAAAGAGAGCTTCATTTCCTTGTGAGAAGGATTGTATGCTTCTTGCTGTAGATAAACATGTTGAGTAAAAGATTTTCCTTTTCAAATCCGGACAGATTTCTTTCATCGCAGTTCAATGCTGCGTTTGTGGAATAATTGGCTGATTCCTTATTTCAAAGAAGCCATAATATCATTGAATATCTTGTCAAGTCCTTTCAGTCAGGCTTTAATGTGGCAGCAGCTGTTTTATGTATGTATGTGCAGATGAGTGTGTGAATGTAAATGAGAACGAGAGAGAGAGAGAGAGAGAGAGAGAGAGAGAGAGAGGCTCTTCATCTAGAACCCTGCGCGCCAGCTGCATCTTTCCTGCTTCCGTATTTTGTGCTCTCTAAGCCTCGTTTAGTGTAATTAGTTGTATTTGCCTGAGTTAATGAGTTTCCCCTCTGTCCTGGATACTTGTTTTTAGAGGAACTCTGTCAGTCAGAAGGAGAAAGACTCTACCTATGACAGCCTCCATTTGTGTGTTAGTGGGTATATACGTGTGTGTGCGTGTTTGTGTGTGTGTTCTGGCTGGGACAACCTCCCAGGCCTCATTCACACTCAATGTGAGCATTAATCACGCTAATTACAGCAGCTCTACCCCAGAGGCTGCTGGGATGGTGGAGGACTAAGGTGGGGACAGGCTGATAGACAGGAGATGTTAGTCACGCTGCTCGTCGCTTTGCATTGCAAATGGAGTCGCAGGGAACTTAATTTTTGCCTTTGAATTAGCATGTGGCTCATATTGAGTAAAAGTAGAAGGGCATTCAGTTTTTCCCAGCCTTTACTCACTCTAAAATTGATTCATTTACTTGCGCAGATCATGACGGTAAAGTAAGCCACAATATGTGTAGACCCATCTTACACCAATAATGATACAAATGATACAGATGATATTTACATTTAAACTCATGAACTTTGGGCTGCTTCAGGTCAGTTTTGGATGTGTAATATCATGTTTTTATTGCGTTTAGGCTAGAAAGTATTGATTAAATATATACATTTATGTACACTGCCATTCAAAAGTTTGAGGTCAGCAAGATGTTTATTTTATGAAAGAAATTGATACATTAATTCAGCATTGGTTCCCCTTAAATCGATTAACAGTCTTTTTTTAACTTTCTATTGATCAAAGAATCCCGACGAAAAATGATCATGTTTTCCATAAAATAACTTTTTTAAATTAATAAGGAATGTTCTTGAGCAGCGAATCAGCATATTAGATTGATTTCTGAAGGATCAGAAAATTGCTGATAATTCAGCGTTGCCATCAAGAGAATAAATTACAATTTTAAAATATTAAAATAGAAAACTCTAATTTTATATTTCACAATATTGCTGTTTTTACTGTATTTTTGATCAAATAAATGTAGCCTTGGTGAGCTTAAGAGACGTTTTTCAAAAACATTCAAACTTTTCAACAATAGCATATACCATTTTAAATTTTTAATTGATTAAATCTCCTTTTTCAGTTTTTACAACTCATTTTCCACAGACGCACGCACACTCTCTTTTATTTTAAAGATTTTTTATTTTATTTAATATTTTATATAGCTGAGAAGTGACTTGTTTGCTTGTGCTCTTTGATTCCGTATGTTCACAATTTGCCAGACGTTTTTACCTCATTGCCACCCTCAATACCCACACAAGCTCTCATCCACCTGCCTAATGGAAAAAGCAGGTCATACTAGCTTAAGCAAGGATGGATTATGGGCCAGTGCCCCGGGGTCTCTGACTGTCAGGGGCCTCCAGACTCCTGGAAACAAGACACTGCAAATGTACTATTGATATAGATAGATGAAGAGCACTTGCATGTGTGCCAGTATCACCACAGTGTGAAAATAAGTGAAGAAATAAGAAATTATATCTCTTCTCAGCACTACTTATTTCTTACTTTTCACAGTGCATTGTTGTTACTTTAGCATGCAGCGTATTACACACAAAACAGATTTGTTGTGCAACAAAAACACTTTATTTTACACATTCCTGGTGCAATTTTGATATTGTTATAGCAAATGAACATTACATCTCATAGTTGCGAGAAGAAGGGAGTCTAGAGTCTCAGGACCACATAGGACCATAATATACCCTTATACTCAAGTGGTTTAGAAGATGGTAAACCAGCTCAACCAAAAAGGTACCACCTTTGCTCTGTCCAGCCCTCTGGAAGTTCATCTGAAACTATGGGAGATCTAAAGTGGAAATGGAATTGAAAGCTTTCATTAGAAAATGAAAATCACATTTTTCATTATGTCTCAAAGATAATGCAGGGAACACTTTTGAATAATGATTCAGTGTTTTAGTGTTTTTCAATACTAGTGCCTTTGTGAAGATTTAAGCCTATTGTCTCTCTGGTCTTGGGTCTAGGCTAGCTGGTTTGTAGTTTTGATTAAAAAAAATTATTAAAGACTCATTAAATTCCTTTGAGGATTTGAAGTTTAAATAAAGAGGGTTTCTCAAAGTTTTCTTCAGTTTTTGGCAAGCAGCCTCTCACATTACACTCCATTTAATAGCGTGTGTGAACACGCGTGGTGTTACATCTACACAGTTTCATCCTCTTTCGTCCATTATTGTCGTGTCTCCAGTAGTTTGTTGTAAAAACCTAAGTATAACAAAATATACCGAAGTATACTTTGTGCTTAAGGTGAAATGTATAGAGGCTTGAAGGTTGTACACTTTGATCAGGCTGAATGAAACAGCAGGTCAGCTGTTTCTACAACACAGTTTGACAGATCTCTTTGACAATGCCAAGTGTGTGTGTGTGTGTGTGTGTGTGTGTGTGTGTGTGTGTGTGTGCGTGTGCGTGTGTGTGAACATAAAGGTTTTGAAAAGGAGTGTTATTGAGGTGAAGGTCTCTCACATTTGTAGCAACTTTCATTCTCAACCATGTTGTATGATTCAGTTGAAGACTCAAAGAATTTGTGTGTGTGTCACAAACAAATATATGTGCTTATATCACATCTTAAACTGCACAGGGGTGCAAAGTCATTCAACAGTCAGACTCCATCAAAATACTGGGTTATGTATAACTTTAAATCTCTAGACATAGTTTCAGCACTGTTATCTTCAGAGTATAGAAGTTTGACCGGTGGGTCTGCTGGGGGCAGTTTGAGGAGAAACAGAGTAGAATATTGATGCTGTGGTACCAGACAGGACAAGTATCCCACTATGAGAGCAGAAGAGAGAACATCTCACAGATACATTGCCTTCAGTTCTGCCTCTCAGTATACTCCACATACACCTGGAGAGAGGGAACAGGAAGATTAAAGTCAAAAGATGGATAAAGAAGACATTAGAAGGGAAGGAGAGTAGCTAATTCTAATATATACAATGCTTAGTGTAGGTAATGCATGCAATTACTAGTTATGGTATGCACAGAATGAGTTTATTGTACAGTATTCAAAACCTATTTCATAACTGAATGTTTCAGATGTTATTGTGCATTCATGTTTGTTTTATTTTTCGTAATGTTTAATCAGAATGTCAAATCAATCTTCCAGTTAAAACGACAGACTTGATCCAATCATTTAGTCTTCTTAAACCCTCTCCATTCATTTTTGAGTGTGATGCCCACATCTTGATTCCATCGGTGGATCTTTTCAATGAAATGATGTTTTATTAACAAGGTTCGGGAGGAGCACGATCAGATAATCAACCAATTTGTCACAGGTGTAACCTGTTTAGCTAATCAGCACAATACGTATATATACACAGCCTACTTACCTCTATCCTACGACAGTTTTCCGGCATCCCTCCTCCACCCCAACGCCTCACTCTTATGCCGGGTTCAGACTACACAATATTTTTGTCGGTCACGATAGTCACTGTGTCAGATTACACGACTTTGTCTCCTAAAGTCTTGTTGTGGATAAGAAACATGTCAGACTACATGTTGCTTCCCGACCATTCATCGCATGCCGTCTTTAACGACGCGTGTGATGTCATTGAGAAGGCGGAACTAGCGACTGACTTCCGAAAACAAGAGCGTAAACATTGCTGAAGCGCTTCCACTATAGTTCGCCAGCATTGTTCTTTCTTTGTTCTGTCGTGGTAGTCCCTGATAACACATCATACAGGCAGGAGTACTGTTGCCACAGCTCCACGAACCTTTCCTCCATCTCATAATTCCACCTAGCAGCACCATCATCGCTCTTTCGTTTTGCCATGTTTGAAACCTGTGTATGAAAGAGCTTCTGTGCTGCTATTGGTCAACGTCACCAATGTGACAGAACTCGTCGAAAAAAAATGAAACATGCTAGTCTATCTGTCGTGATGTCGTGAAGCATCGCAGACGCGGAATCGGTTGTCATCCACTATGACACACTACACGTGCTGAAACGATGGAATCTTGCGTCCCGATGTCCATTGTCGTTTACGAATCCCCACGACACCCTACGTCAAGCATATCGTGGCAAAATCGGGTTAAAATCGTGTAGTCTGAACCGGGCATTAATCTATTCTCATCCATGGACTTTTAAACATTAGAATTCTATATTTGAATCCAGTGAATTTGAGAAGTTCTTTGATAGAACCAATTGAATTCCTCTCTTTAAAAATAAAGGTTCTTGTTTTGCTTTTTATGTTTCCATTAAGGACCTGAAGAGCAAAATGTTCTTTAGATTATTAAAATGTTCTTCACACTAAGTAAAAAAAATCTTTTAAGACCTGTTACCTAAAATGTTCTTTTTGGAACCAAAAAAATGGTTCTCCTATGGCATCACTGCGAAACCCCCTTTTTGAAAGCTTTATTTTCAACAGAATAGATATCTTTGGTTGATTTCAACATGAATGCAGATTCCCCCCAAAAATCAGCTGATTCAACTGAAGAATCTTCAAATTCAGTTAGCACAACTAAGGAATTCTCTTAGAATGTAATACAAGAGTGCAAATATAAGAAATGAAAAAAAGATTCATTTAAATTTGAGAATTCTTCAATTGAATCGCACGTTCCTTTTCATACACAGCAGATGGCACATCTGCTAATAGATACCCGATAATAATGCAGCTTATTGCTGAAATGCAGACTGCGTTAAACAGTGTTGACTGTAAGCGTGTTAGACAAGAATACAGCTTGGCGGTCTCAACAGGGACAGGGGTGCTAATTACTGCAAAGGATAAATTAGCCACACGTAAAACATGCTCAGTTTCTTTCTCTCTCTCTCTCTCTCTCTGTATATTTTCTTAGTTGGAACTCTCTGCTCTCTTTCAGACCTTGTGTATAAAGTAATCAAGGTTCATTATGCCAGAATCAATGCGCAATGTAATTAAAGTCCTTCATACTGTAAAGCTCAACCGCTTTAGTCTCTACTCTCAGGTTCTCAGGTTCATCTGCAGTGTTTTTCACTGCTACCTGTCTTTTTATATCAGCCTCACTGCAACAGTTCAATGACAGCTGAACTCATCGGCCTCATAAAGCCATTTATCTGAAATATAGCCTAGATGTAGAAAAAAAACTATGCTTTCTGTGATTCAGGTCTGTAGTGGTTCTCTCATTTTTCTCAGATTTCGTCACTCCAAACCACTCCAGTGCACTGGAGACCTCAAGATTAATTCATCCTTGTGATAATGGATGTGCTGGAGCGCACATACTAGCTAAATGAGACACCACACACACACACAGCAGAAATTGTAGCATAATGTGTTTGATTTTATTTGGTATTTGGCATGTCCTTGCTTTCAATGCTGTCTTTCTCTTTTACTCTCTCTTGCCGATAGAAAAATATTCACATTCGCTTCACATGGAGCGCTTGGCATTGGATCATCTCGAAATCTCCCATAGTGACATGCAGGCTCGGTTCCCTTAAAACCTTTAGCCTATCAGAGAGGAGCATGAAATACAATCTTTGGCCCTCACCGCCTATCAGAGTTAAGCATGAAAAAATCCCTCACGTTTTAGGCTGAAAGTGTAGAGCTTGGGATAAAGTACTCTTCTGCAGCCTTTAGATAATGCAGCTGGCCTGAAGCTGGTTAGAGCCGAGATGAGAGAGAAAAAGAGAGAGTTAGAAAGAGAACAGGATTGAGAAGAAGCGATTCAGTTGAATCAGAGAATTCTTTAATTGAATAAGTTCTATTTCAGAATTCAGTTTGAAAAAGCATTACAACGAGATATATTAAATTGAATATTTATTTATTTGAATCAAATTAACTTGAAAAAATGTCCATTTGAGTTTGAGAGTTCTTTGATTGAATCAAAAGCAGAAAGATGAAGAAGATTAAATAGATAACAGCGCTGCATTTTGAAAATCCTAAACCGAACACTACCTAATTTGATTATATGCTGTGTTTAAGTATTTCGATAAAAACGTTCCATCACATATATTTTTTTCACAAAATAAAAATTTTCAAAAGGAAGAATTGAAATTCCAGTCTGCAAAGGAGTGGAATAATTACAAATACTCGATTTAAAGGGTTAGTTCACCCAAAAATGAAAATTCTGTCATTAATTACTCAGAATTAATAGTGTTGTTCGAAACCCGTAAGACCTTCTTTCATCTTCGGAACACAATTTAAGATATTTTGATTAAATCTGAGGGCTCTCTGACCCTCCCATAGACAGCAAGGTAACTACCACATTCAAGGTCCAGAAAAAGACCTTCAACCGTACAGTTACGAAGCTACGAGAATACTTTTTTGCACAAAGAAAACAAAAATAATGACTTTATTCCACATTTTTGTCTCTACTGCTTCACTTTGAACACGCGTTCATGACAGTATCATGACGCGAGCGTGTGGCGGTGCTGACCCAGATTCGGCATAATGACGTCATTACGTGTGGCGCCGCCACACGCTCATGTCATGATACTGTTGTGAACGTGCATCCAAAGTGACGCAGTAGAGACGAAAATGTGGAATAAAGTCGTTAGTTGTGTTTTCTTTGCTCAAAAAGCTATTCTCGTAGCTTCGTAAATTTACAGTTGAACCACTGATGTCACACGGACTACTTTGTTGATCATCTTGGTACTTTTCTGGACCTTGAATGTGGTAGTTACCTTGCTGTCTATGGGAGGGCCAGAGAGCCCTCAGATTTCATCAAAAATATCTTAAATTGTGTTCTGAGGATGAATGAAGGTCTTACGGGTTTCGAACAACACGAGGGTGAGTAATTAATGACAGAATTTTCATTTTTGGGTGAACTAACCCTTTAATGTCAAGGGACTAAACACAAGTTTAACTTTTTCACAAAATCTGTCATTTTCTGTTGCTGTTTGAATGTAGTAAAACACCCACAGGAAACATTAGGTCATGTTTTCATTTTCTTCTGTCACTGGCCACAATTCTAACCTTGAAATCAGGATTAAATAAAAAATATTGTCTTCATAATCATTCATACATGAGAAAATTGGCTGAGAATCAAACAAACTTGGGAAAACAGAAGTAGGAATCATGTCTTTATGGATGTTTTTTCTGGTGATTAAGGACACTTCTCCTACAAATGGTTGTCTAAGGCAAAAATGCTATGAAAAGCACATCATATTTTGTAAAACAAGCACTATTTTTGGAATCAGCACCCCAAAATTAATAATAAACAAGTATTGGATATCATTCAGCAAAATATGTTAAGCCGTGTAATAAAATAACATTCAATTATTTAGTGACATTCAACTGAATTTGAAAATTCTTCAGTTAAATCAGTCACATTTTGAATCAGCTGAATCAACTGAAAATGTTTTTGATCATTAATTGATCATAAAAGTAAAAGAAAAAATCAATTTGAAATGATATTTGAAGAAAATTGGCAGAGAAAGAATCAGTCATTCAGTCAACATTCAGTGCATCCTCTCTGATAGTTTAGGAAAAGGATGGCTTGAGCTTGACCATGCATGCGTGCGTGTGTGCGTGTGTGTGTGTGTGTGTGTGCCTGCGTGCGTGCATGCATGTATGGTATCAGGTTGTGTCCTTTTCTTCTCCTGCCAAAAGCTGCTGACAGGTGAAAAGCCCTCAGTGCCACTCTGCTGGTGTCATATTGTGACGGGTACTTTGACAGTCAGTTCGCTCAGCTCAGCCAAAGCTTGTTTTCAGATAGTTTAGGTACTAGACCTGTCTCACCCACTCACCATTCAACCAGGTTTACACCAGAATTCCCCCACAGTAGTTCAATGATTTATGTATTGTTAGAGAATTGTCAAGACTGGCCAAAGACAGAAAAAAACCCACTCCTCTCAAAAACACCACACAGCAAATGTAACAACATTTAATACTCACCTCAATAATTATTAATGCACTTTGTCTCAAGTCACAGCACACTGTGTTTAGTTTCAGCGTCTGGGGGGAAAAAAGTAAAAAATGTCAAAAACAGTGACGGCAAATGCATTAACTAAAATTATAAAGACAATGTTATTTTTGTGGTACATTTTCAGGAGATATAATACAACCTTAGCATATTTATGTGGCGATGGTTCTGCATAGCCTATGCACAAGCAAGGTATTCAAACAGGTTGCATCCTGTTCTTGCCCAATCAATGTTATTAACTCATGAATATGCAAATAAGAATTTGAACTACATTTTAAACCATGAGAATTTCCTAACAGAGTTTCCTCCACTAATTTTTAGCTTTTTTTTTTACGGTAAGGCATCTTTTTGGAACCATATAAGACAGCATGTTGTCCAATTAGTCAAATACTTCAATGAATTAATTGGAATTCTACATTTAAAAACAAAAAGAGAATTGCCCTGCTAGAATTGACTTTAAAATCAGTATAGCCCTATGTTTAATTACACAGTAGAGAGCGCAGAGCGGTATAATATTACAAACTGACAACAGGGGAAAAAAACAGTGCTGAGGTACATTCAAAATAATAATAATCATGCACAGTTAAGACCGCAAAAATATATTTTGAGAAAGGCTGAGCATCTAATCAAACTCTATTAAATTCATCTGTCATGTTGCTAATACAAACACAATAATTAGCTCAGTGTTTGTTCCATGTGTTTGGCTGGTAAATCAAACTTCTGTTGTTGTTTATGCATTTACAAAATTGTTAATTTGTCATGTTGTAAGTATGCATATTGCTGGGCTTATGCAGTTATTGGCAATATCAGTACATACAGTAAACAATTTATGTGCTTTGGTGGGCCGTGACTGAAGAAATCATTAAATTTGTTAAATGGAATTTATAATTGGACTACATTCTGGGGTATTTGTCACTTTCATTAGCATTAATTTCTTACCCTTCCCTGCAGTTGTCAAATGTATATGTTATGTATGTTTTAGGAGAATATGCATGTTAATGTATATTTGCAATCAGTGGCTAAAGAGAGAATATATCCCCATGTAACATCATTGGACCTTTAATTACTGAACCTAAATAACCACTTGACATTTCCCCTCTGTGTGTCTCCAGGTACGTCCACACCTTGTGCCTGGGAGTGCAAAGCCGTTGGCATGGCGGACCGGGTCAGCGTCATTTCTACTGGCGTCTGATGTTCGAGAGCGCTGACATCAACATGCTGCGGCTGCTGGAGGCTTTCCTGAAGAGTGCGCCTCAGCTCGTGCTGCAGCTCAGCATCATGATCCACAGCAACCACATTCTGCCCCTACAGGGTGAGACAACACACACACATATGGAGGTTTCCCAGGTGGGCACATGAGATGCTTTTAGTTGGGCATACTTAATGAGGAGTGTTGAGAAAGAGAGAGAGGACAGAACGCTTGTGTGATTGTGCTGTGATCGTCATGACTTATTCATACGGCCACTCCGGAGAAGACATTTGCTTGTGATGAATTAAACAAAACGTTTAACACGCTCCTCTCTGAGCGATGACATATGACACGACACAGCTACAAACATGGGAAAAAAGACAGCAGTATATTATATGAAAATAGAAAATAATTAACAATTAACTAAGAATAACTATAATAATACTATAATATATTATTATAATTATATTATATATTATTATAATGTAATTTTTATTATTATTATTAATAATAATAATAAGGATGCAAGGATGCATAAAACTGATGAAAAGGGACAGCCTTTCTAACATTGTTACAAATTTCTGAAGGATCATGTGACACTGAAGACTGGAGTAATGATGCTGAAAATCCAGTTTTGCATCACAGAAATAAATTACATTTTAAAATATATTAAAATACCAAACATTTCATTTAAATTGTAATAATATTTCATAATATTACTGTTTTTACCCTTGACTAGCATAAAATATTTTTTTCTTAAAGGGGTCCTATTGTGCCCCTTTTACAAGATATAAGTCTCAGGTGTCAGAATGTATCTGTGAAGTTTTAGCTCAAAATACATTACAGCTCATTTATTATAGCATGTAAATGCCCCTTCATGGGTACACTCTTAAAAATAAAGGTGCTTCACGATGCCATAGAAGAACCTTTTTGTCTAAATGGTTCCATAAAGAACCTTTAACATCTGAAGAACCTTTCTGTTTCACAAAAGGTTACTTGTGGAGAAAGAAGGTTCTTCAGATTATAAAAAGGTAAGAAAGAGATGGTTCTTTAAAGAAACTTTGACTGAATGGTTCTTTGTGGAACCAAAAATGGTTCTTCTAAGGCATCACTGTGAAGAACCTTTTAAAGGGGTCATCGGATGCCCATTTTCTACAAGTTGATATGATTCTTTAGGCTCTTAATGAAAAGTCTGTAACATAGTTTGGTTAAAATTTCTCAATGGTAATGTAAAAAAACACTGTTTTTACCCTGTCAAAAACAGCTTTGTCCACAGCACACTGTTTTATTTCATTCCGCTTTAAATGCTAATGAGCTCTGCTGACCCCACCCCTCTCTTGCGAGCCACTCTTTGAGAGACGGTAAACTTTTGCGGCATTCATCGCAAAACTCGCTAACTAGCACATTATTAGGAAAGGCGATTTGCAAAGATTCATTAAAAAACCTTACACTCACTTCTTCTGGAGGTGAAGCTGGATCACGAATGATTCGTGCGAAGATAGATGCATTTAAGCAGATCGGGGAGCGCATTCCCTTCATAAACAAACGTAATCCTCTGCGTCTTCAGCGGCTCAGATGCCGGGAGTAAATTGCGACTGCTATGTTCATTATTGCATCCAACAACAAAACACCTTGATCGTTTAGGAGTCATTCTTGTCTACATCTGCTCCGGCCGTGAAACAATGACGGACTGATGACAGCTCACTCAGTCTGTGCTGAAATGCTACTGTCAGTCAAACAATCGTGGGAGGGGCCTGTCTGTGTGAGAAAGGGTAAATGATTTAACGAGATTAAAAAACACTGGGTGGATTTTTATCATTATAGGGTGGTTGTGTACACACACTGTCAGTTCAAACTGCTTGTAAAAGTGCATGTCGCATCCAATGACCCCTTTAAGAACCTTTAGTTTTAAGAGCCTAGAAGCAAAAACACTGTTTTCTTGAGTGTCTCTTTAAATGCAAATGAGCTGCTGCTCCCCGCCCACATTTCCAGGAGAGGACGGAGCCTTTACAGCTTGTGCCTCAAATACTCTGGCAAAAAAAACCCTTGTCAGTTTAAACTTCTGATATACAGTTTTCTGAGCGCGCACATACAAAGCCGTCTGGATATTAAACTCTCTTTTGCATCAGCTGTGAAATATACACAAGGTTATGTCAAAAGCGCACAAAAAACACGCAAGTTCACATAATGTTTGTTATGTCTGTGAATGTACACAATTGGGGAAGAAATTGCATTTGTGCGAGTATATTAGATCTATGAAACAGCATTTCAACATGGCAACAACACAATACTAACGCAACACATCCAGACATCACTCGCATGTTTTGGGCCGGGAATTATTTAAATGAGGGACATTGTGACGTGTACATTTCCAAAAGAAAACTCAGGACTACAATCGAGGTGGTTGAGGGAGTTCAGAAACAGCGCTTAATGATATAGAGAATAACTCCCTCTGGAATGGACTTGGTGCTATTTATTTAGCAAATCTTTTTCAAGCCCAAACAGAAACATTACGCACTAAAGCAAGTGTAAAAAACATAATAAGACCCCTTTCAAAATCTTATATTCGTATTATAAATTAATAAATATTGAGACTGAATGATGTATAAATCATTAAAGTAAAAAAAAATTACATTAAAAACCAGAGGAGACTGCTTCCTCAGAAGGCCACCACATGCCACTGAGAAAGAAACCGGTACTCAGGAGACAAAAACATGAGAGGAAAAGGACTTTAGCAAAAAATAAAAGACAAGAGGATGGAATGAAAGAGTGATAGAGGGAAAGAGAGGACGAGTCGTATAGCAGGACAGAGAGCTCAGAGGGACTGAATAGACTCAGATATGTTCTGATTAATTCTGGGTCATGGGTTTGGTTACCAACTACCACACAGAAAGGCTTTTGCTTATTCTTCTTATCTTATTTTGCTTTTTTCCTGCATTTTCTGATCTCATGGCCCTGCCTGCCTACCTTTGACTTTCACATTGTGTCAGCAAATCCATTTGAAAGTGAGCATCTGTATGCTGCACTCCCTGTGGAGAGCAGAGCACTTGAAGTGAGGACTGTGAAGTGTGCAGTCTCCAACACTATAAAAAAGCTGTGTTTTTTATCATTATGATATGTTTTATGTTGATGATTGTTTTTCTATACAGTAACTGCACTGTTACGAAGTAGTTTCACTTCACTGCCCTTTTCAAACAACCAAACTTCAAATTAATTAATTAACTGGCAAGTATGAGGGCATTGAGATGTTTCATTATATCTGAATCAACATGAATTTACATATATCTGATTTAAACTTCAGAAGCAAAACCGCTGTTAGAGTTGAAAGCTTTGATTCATTTGAGTGAATCAATTCAGTCTCTCTGTTTCAGTAACAGATTCAAAACTCTTTAATGTTTGTTTGTGCCATCAATCAAAAATGATCTTCGTCTCCATAATCTCGGTTTGTCGTTAAAAAAATTATAGGTAAATATTGCTTAGCAGATTTTTAATTCTTCAAATAATATATTAGAATGAATAGAATAAATATCTTGGTCACACTTTATTTTAAGGTCCGATTCTCGCTATTAACAAACCATTAACTACGACATTTCAATAAGCTCCTAGTTTGCTGCTTATTAATAGTTAGTTGTTAAGTTTAGAATTAGGGATGTAGAATATGGTCATGCAGAACATGTGCTTTATAAGTACTAATATACAGACAATATGTTAATAATAGGCATGCTAATAAATAACTAGTTAATAGTGAGAATTGGTCCTTACACTAAAGTATTACCAACCTTTTTTTTTTTTGTACTTAATTCTTATTTACATTAAACATTACGTCTGTCTGATCTAAATGATGGTTCACAAATACATACATATACACATGATGTATTGTCAAAATCATATAATAAATATTGTCAAAAGGCTTGTAAAGCATTTGTGGTCCAGCTTAAAATATTGTAGTAATGTGACTGAATTTATACTGTAATAAAATGAGACCAGCCACGGGTAATCATAAATGATCTTCTCACACAAAACTATAATGCTTAAAATAAAACCAAGTTGTTACTACTGTAGTTCAAAAGCATTACTTTCCAACACTTACTGTAGGTGATGCTTTCAAACCAGCTTGGGCAGTTTTAAGCAGGATGGTTAATCACTACCATAAGAAAGGAACTCACAGAAGAGCATTTTAGGGAATGAGACAGCACAGACATGGCATGCAAATTAACAACACCATCAGCAGGCACAATTCATTCTTTGTGAATTCCCCACTGTGTGTTTTAAGGTCTTTGAGGTCTCGTGGAGAGTCTTTATTCTTTGACTGTGACTCTCATGTCATCATTTTATACAATCTAAAACCACAAATGCTGTTATTAAAATGCATTATGCAAACATCTCCTGTGTACTTTCTTCCACCACATCATTCTGGCAGTAGCAACTCAAACGCTTTCTCTCTCTTAGCACTGGCAGCGCTGGGCTTTAACTTGTCTTATCCCTTTCTCTTTAAACTGCATTCTAATCTGTGGCAGTCTTTGTGGCAGTGGGCTTGCGCTGCGTCTGATGTTTGATTTAATTAAGATTGCCAGCACATTGCTCCATGAGAGCCTCTGAAATAGAGGCCTGGAGAGAACGCGGAGAGCATGCGGGCAGGCTGGAAGCGGAGCGGGAAAACGCAGACTAATGCTTTTGGATCTCTGCTAATTAAGACCTCACTTAATCTGGATCTGCACCAAATGAGTTGCTCAGAATGAGAGCCGATACGGAGAAAGTGAGAGAGATGGAGAGAAAGTGAAATGCTGGTGCAAAAGAGACTCAAAAAGAGTAAACGCTCTATAAACAGCGAGGGTCAAGCTTGTGCAAAATCCTGAGTATGATATGCACGATGTTTCCTTGAAGTGAAAGAGTATTTCTTGAAATATTTATACTACTGGTTGACATGACCAATATATTTGCCAATATTTGGTGTGTTTTTAATTATCGCCATCAGCCGATGAGTTTTTCTGTTTTAAAGGGATAGTTCACCTAAAAATGAAAATTCTGTCATTAATTTCTCACCCTCATGTCGTCCAAACCAGTAAGACCTTCGTTCATCTCCAGAACACAAATTAGGATACTTTCGATGAAATCCAAGAGCTTTCTGACCCTGCGTAGACAGCAACGCAACTGACACGTTCAAGGCACAGAAAAGTAGTAAGGACATCGTTAAAACAGTCCATGTGACGTCAGTGGTTCAAATGAAATTTTATGAAGTTATGAGAATACTTTTTGTGTGCAAAGAAAACAAAAAGAACGACTTTATTTAACTATTTCTTCTCTTCCAGGTCAGTCTCCGCCTCCATTCACGAGAGTACCACTATCGCTTTAATTCCACAAAGCTCAACAAATCAGCTGTTGAATCCTTTGAAGTGTGAATTTGCATTTACACAACATCGTTTTCAACTCAAATGGAAAACTTTTTATGCATTGTGGCCGTTCATTTTCATGACAGCAGCGTTTTGGGAGCATGAAAATACAAATTTTTGAAAAACGGGTTTTAAAGTGCAAGTTTTGAAAACAATACCATTATCATTTCCATGTAAACTACAAAACCGCAGATTTGTGAAAATGGTGATGTCATGTGCATGTGTATAACATGTTCGCGGAGGGTTTCCTTACAAAGTGGCATCACTAACTACTGGCCTGGCATGCATAATGCAGCATTTTGAGTAATTTTCAGGGAATCCCGTAAACGGGAATTGTTTTGACAATGTTGTAATCTGTACATGAAAAACGCACAGTAAAAACATTTCCATTTTTAGACGTGTAAGCATACCCTTACTTTAAATCCTTGATTTCAAACTTTGTTGCTCTATATCTAGTTGGCTGATATGTCATATTCACTGTGTATTTAAAATTAGCATTAACTGCATGGTCTTTATTTGAGAAAATGTTATTCCATTTGCACACAAACTTATGAGACTACTGAGTGCACTGCCGGTTGCAGTATTTCCTTTGTTGTTCTTCTTTATTTGTCAGAAATACTATAATAGGGTTACGGAATCAATAAGTTGCTATCAAAAGTATAAATCTCGTTTATTTTATTTACTTTTTCAAGTTACTACTGACTCATTTAAAAATTATGTATTTCTAATTTACTATTTAGTCAAACAAATTTCATTGCAACGTGTTATTTACTAAATTAAATTATGATTTATGTACTCAATTAAAAGTGCAATATAATATATATCAGCTTTATATCGGCCATCAGCCACCCTGCTGTCTTAGATATCAACATCAGCCATTAAAAAATTAATATCTGTCGATCACTAATTTATACCAGGATCAACTTTTTCACAATCCAGGCCTGACAAAAGCAACGGGCTGCCTTCTTTTCATGCGGTGATCATCCGAATATCCTTAGCTGACCTTGGATAAGCCAGCCTGGAAGGTTTGAAGTGTTTAACGGGGTGAAGCTGCAAGTATAGCTCCCTAAAACACATGTGTGTGTGTGTGTGAGGAGTGAGACAGGAGAGGAATCAAACACCAGAACAAAGCCAATCTGCCGGGACCCACCAGATAAACAAACATGCAGTGAGATGTATTTAAGAGCTGATCCTCGTGATAACATCAGCTCAGTGCGGAAGCCTCCTGAGATAGCTCTATATCTCTCAATCACACACATTCACACACACCTCTTCTTCACCTTTTCACTCTACCGTGTGCTCTAGGGTACTCGCAAACACAATATAAAGCGCCTGTCTGTCTCCCTGTCAGCAAGTCAAACACACACGCTCACACTCGTTTTCTCTAGAGATTCATCCTCTCAGGCAGTTGGGGAACAAGCCCTGCGATTTGTTGTCTCACCAGGTGTTGTAGCTTCTGTGAAATATTATTTGAACACTAAAACAAAAGCAACAACCGTTACAAAACTTTGAACCTATTTTTTCCTGCCATCACTCTTGAAAGAGCAGCTCGCGCGTCTCTGCCACCTCACGTCAGTTTGCGTTTCATAAGAGCCACTGTGATGTCTGGAATTTAAAATCGCTTTGCATCTTTGCCTCATCAGAATCTATTCTCTCAAAATATGTCTGTCATGCCGCAAGGTATATTCGCACATTCATATATTATGAGTCCAGATAGGCAAGAGACATCAATTAGGGCCTGAATTATTCATGTTTTGAAAGTGAATTATTCAATTGCATGTTCAATTAGGAATGAATCACATAAGATCTAATTAAATATTGAAGGCAGAACTCTGAGAATGTGGAAATGCAGTTATTCTTAATGATTTTGATTAGGTTTTATATTTAGCACTTGCCTGTTTCAGGCTATTTATTGTAAAACACAAACATTTCATGAACCATGTGAAGTTTTATTAACAAAGTTCGGGGGGAGCACGATCAGATAATCAGCCAATTCAGCACAGGTGGAGCTCATCTAGTTGATCAACTTAATTAGCATGATATGTTTGGGATTTCTCTGGGTTTGGGCTAAATTCCGAGCTCAGAGCCCTCCTTCAAGAAAGCACACCAAATATGCTTACTATTTGCTACATCTTATTATATGTAAGTGCGAACTCGACATTACATTTTCTGTATCATAAATACAATTTGTGAGGCTTAAATTATTTTTCCAGACCAGTTGAAAGTTCATTCACACTCAGGCCTGAAACCTGCTCTATGCATGGACATGAATGCAAACGCTTCTAGCTATGCAAGCTTGATTTTGTGCATCACTGCCTTTCAATGTGTCAGGATGCAATTCAAAACGAAACACACTGTGTTCTCAGCCACAAGGCATTCCCTGCTGAAACAGAAAAAAGAGCTGGTCACCAGCATATGTCTTGCTTTGGTTTCTAGTCCCCAGCATGGGATCCTGGTGTGCTGGTGCTTGAGCTTCTTGACGAGCCTAACTAGCAAAACTTTCTTCCTCATCTAGCATCGAATCCTGGCTCGAGGACTTTTCTCGATCCCGCCCCCCTCTCTCTCTCTCCCACTTTGCTTCCTAAATCTAGATCTAAAACTGTCCTATAAGAATAAAGGCAAAAACACCAAAAACTTTTTAAAAAGTATATTTATAGTAGGCATCTTCTATGGCTAGTTTTCTTTTTCAAGTCAGCTACTGTCAAGGTGGAGCAACAGCACATATTGTTGAGCAAGTTACTTAAGAGTTAGTTCAATTGTGGACAATTAAACAGCTACATGAACAATAGTAAATCCTGTTTAACAGCACAGACATTTGAAAGGTAACTCCAAAAGCCTTTGAATACTCAGGTTTGTTACCAGAACAGTGCCACTTTGGCCAAGCTGCTTTTGTATATTTTTGTAAAGTTGGTATCTAACTTTGCTCGACTTTACTCATGCTGTCTCCCTGTTCTTCTTGCTCTATCTCTGTAGGTCTCTCTGCATCTGCCTCATTGGTTTCTCTCGCCTGGATGATTGCGTCCTACCAGAAGGTTCTGCGCGACTCTCGTGACGACAAGCTCCCCATGTCCTACAAGGCCGTGATTGTTCAGATGCTCTGGCACCTCTTCACCATTGGTGCTCGAACCATCGCCTTCGCCCTCTTCGCTTCAGTCTTCCAGCTTTACTTCGGGATCTTCATCGTGGCCCACTGGTGTGCCATGACCTTCTGGATCATCCAGGGCGAGACCGACTTCTGCATGTCCAAGTGGGAGGAGATCATCTACAACATGGTGGTGGGCATCATCTACATCTTTTGCTGGTTCAACGTCAAGGAAGGTCGTGCCCGCTTTCGGCTCGGTGTGTACTACTGCGTGACCTTGGTTGAGAACGTTGCACTCACCGCCGCTTGGTATATTCACAGGGGACCTCACACCTCGGACTTCTATGCCCTGATTATTGTGTGTGTGGTGGTGTGTAGCTATGCTTTGGGAACATTCTTTATGTTTGTCTATTATTGCCTGCTCCACCCAGACGGACCTATTCTAGGTGCTCAGTGGAGCTGTGTGGAGGAGGGAATAGGGGTAATCGGTCTGGGAGGTGTTGGGGATTTGGGAACCCCCTTGCCCCAACCGGACGTGGTTACTAGCCCTCCCAGAACACTCCAAAGGACTACAGGTGGCGATCAGGAGATAGGGGCTGGGGATAGAGACAGTTGCCTGCCGGTGTTTCAGGTAAGGCCTCCTAGTGTTCCCCCTGCTTCCTCCCCACGTCCCCCAAGAACTGAAGGTCCCGTTATCCGCATCGACCTGCCAAGAAAAAGGTACCCAGCCTGGGATGCCCACTTTATTGACCGAAGGCTGAGGAAGACCATCCTGGTGCTGGAGAATACATCTCCCGTGACGCCTCGCATCCAGTACCAGAGCTTCAGCAACCCCAAAGAAGTGACAGAGTACGAGACTACGGTGTAGTGTTGTTTATACCTCCACCTTCCACATGACATCTCTATGCAGAGGTGGAGCTCAGCCGCCATGAGGTTACGGTTCGATCCTTGATGGTCGGCATGGTGCTACACGGTGGGACCGCGGCACGTTTGGCATTCTGATGCTTGGGAGCGCATGACTGGTCCGAAAGTGCACATCAGGCTGGACGCAAGTAACGTGGTGTTTACATAACATGCATGGGAAGTGAAACTAGGAAAGGGACTTACCTTTCTGCCTATGCACTGAACATATAAAACAATTACAGTGATGAGAAGAAGTGGACATTTGTAAAATATAGATGAACTGACCATTCAGTATTCCTCAGGACAAGCCTGGCTGCTGTATTGGTCTAAGTTTAATGTTCAGTGACCTGAAAACAGTACAAATTGTGTATTATTTGCTTCTGTAAATGGTGAGGTTAGCAAGTTCAATCATCCATTTCTTCAAAAGAGTTCTTCTGTAATTATTGACTTATTTATTTATTAGATTTATTTTTTATGACTCTGTGGCCATGTCTTTGATATAATTCTTCTAATTGAATATTCATAAATAGATATTATCTTTTGTTATATGTATCTACAATAGAATGGTGCCAGTGTGTTGGTATGAATGTTTTTGGGTTGTCTGGTCATGCTGCATTGTTTATCTGTAAAGATAAAGAAAAAATGTCATATAGTAAGACAAAAAGCTGTGATCTAATGTAGTTGGATGAAAATAATACTGTAAAAAAAAAAGATTCAGATGACAGCCTTGGAAAAAAATTGAATATGCGTATTTGAGTGTTTCATGAAAATGGTTTTGGGAGCATCTGGGAACATAAAACTTGCAAACGTCTGAGTGTTTGTGTTGCAATTCACGGGGGGGGGACGAAAATGATTGACAGTGAATTCTAATCCTTTATGTGAACTTCCTTTACAGTAACTAGAGCAGTGAGTCTTGGTTTGCTCCGTCCGCAAGCCTCAAAACCCTTTTACATCTGTATGTGTTCATTTACTCATTATTTTGTTATTTGGAACGGGGCGGCCATTGCTGTGGTTATGAGGAGTTTAGATTCTGAATTTTTGGGGGCTTTGTGGTTTGGCAAGAGTGAATGCTCTTGGGGACTATTGGGGACAACAATGTTTGTGTGTGTGCTTGAGAGAAAGAAATACTTTTTTGTCACGTCATAAAATCTTAAGGCCTCTTTTTAGTTTTAACTGCTTATCCTACTCAGCTCTTTTCCAAGCTTTTTTGGGGAAGGACAATTGTAAAGAAATCACCACAATTACAAAACCATCACAAGACATCAGCTGAAGTGTTTCTCTCTGTCTTTCTCACTCCCTCTGTGAGGTCTTTCGAGGTCTTGCTTGCTGCATTGAAATTCTATTGCCTGGTTAAAAACCAAGCAGAAAAACCCAGAGCCATGGTGGGTAATTGCCAATGACAAGAACCCTGCTGTCCAGTCTGAAGACGCTGATGGAGAGCAAATGACACTTGGGGGCTGTAATCATGCTGCCCTATAATGGGACATTCACACATACAGGGATTTTATTGTTGGAGGTCGTGGAGTAAATGTGTTATTATTCATAGTGCCTGTTCTTTGCTCTATGGTGGTCTCCACACCTTGCTCAAATCAGGGGCCGGTTGCATAAACTGCTTAGACGAGTCTTAAAAATGTCTTCAAGATTGGTCATAGCTTTTTAAGGTCAGTTACAAAAAAGTAGCTCTGTCTAATTTTGAATCCTAAAACACTGATTATCCCTTGGCTAACTGCTAGTTGTTCAAACTAGTTCTTAGGGGCTATGTTTATGCAACAAATGAGATGCATTACTGGTAAAATAAGACGTCTAAGATTACAATTTCACACGAGTAGCAGAATCCATTGAAATATTCATAAAACGGCTGAAAACCTCCTCCAGGAGCGCTTTACTAACTAGCCTTTAAAAAATTCTGCAACTCTGATACTTATGGAAAGTTGGTATAGTGGCACTACTTGTGTAGTGATCGCATTTTGGATTGATTCCTTCAGCTTGTATTATTCTCAATCTGGATAAAAGCGCCTGATTAAGGAATACATTTAAATGTAAATGTAATTTGACAAGGAATCAGTTTTCCTACAAATAAAATTAATTCAGAAGCAGAAAGCATTTGTATAGAAATTGCCACAGTGCATTATCCATCATACAGGAGTATCGTGAACAGAATAAACAATTATCAGTGCATGAATTAAACTCACTCTGAATGCTAACAACATTTGCCCTGGATTTCCAAGCATCAATCTTAAATTATAGCCTGTATATGGGCATAAACAAATCTGATAAATGAGTAAAATCACTCCTAGCAACAATAACTACGTTTAACCTACACTCAAAAACGTCACAGGAGATGGATCACGTGCAATGCTGCTTATTTTAATAAAGTTAAACTTTTTTCCAACCTTGTCACAGTACTGCCATTTGATATACTTCATTTGTACACTCTGAGGATCATTTTACATTTGAATCAGTCGAGATTCATTCAGAATGAATTAACTGAACTAAAGACTCACTCCAATTAGTGATTTGCTGACTTGAAAATGGATTTAGATTTATGAACAGGTTGATCAATATTAATCAGCTTAAGAGAAACTGGACATTGCTACCAGTGTCGGAGTTCATTCAGTTCAAATGAGAAAATATATGGTTTTATGAAATGGAGTAAAAAATAAGATATTATGCTTTGTAATGAAAGAAAAAAACTACTTGAGAACGTACAAAGTAAATATACTACGTTACTGTCACTCATGAATACGTCTTTCTCTCACATATTACATGAAATCATTCTACATCATTCCATGTTTAAAATATAGGCTATAGTATGTTATATGCAACAAACATAAACATCTGGTGACAGACAGAGAGCATAAGACACTGGGAGATGAATGTCGTATTCTTTGACAGGTTGCTGTGGTAACTGCAGGATCATTAAGCAGGGCTGCAGGTATATGTGATGTGTGTCTGAGTGTGTTTGTGGTCTGAGAGCTTTTCAATGTGGCCCCTCTCCTGAAAACTGACCCACCATTAGCTCTCCTCCTCCTCCACTCATGCCCTTAAGGGGGTCAACAGCATCCTCTACTGTAACAGTGTGCACACACACATACACAGAACACACACACTGGGGTTCTCCAGGTCAACAGTACACACTATAAGAGAAAACTCTTCAGGTACATGTACGGCACATGTAATGCAGTTTGCATGAAATAGCATATAGATGAATGGAGCCAAACCTAAATGTGAGTTTCAGTGAACTGTGGAGATCTACTCCTAAAGGACATTTTAGAGGGCTTTTTGACCAGAGCATGAAGATCAGGTTCAACCTTGGGCATCAAATCCCAATGCTAATGCTCTTTTTTTCCCCAAATATATCAAGATTTATTTTTGCTTTAACTATTAGTAGCCTATATTAATGTTAAAGGCATAGTTCACCAAAAAATAAAAATTACGCCATGATTTACCCTCAAGTCATCCTAGGTGTATATACTTTCTTCTTTCAGACGAATACAATCAGAGTTATATAAAAAAATGTCCTGGCTCCTCCAAGCTTTATAATGGCAGTGAATGGTGGTCGAGGTTTTGAAGCTAAATAAAGTGCATTCATCCATCATAAAAAGTGCTCCAAACAGCTCCGGGGGGTTAATAAAGGCCTTCTGAAGTGAATCGATGCGTTTGTGGTACTCTAGTACACATGCGTCAAAGACTGGCAGAGAAGAAATTGTTGAATAAAGTCATTATTTTTGTTTTCTTTCAGTTGAACCACTGATGTCACATGGACTATTTTAATGATGTCCTTACTACCTTTATGGGCCTTGAACGTGGTAGTTGTGTTGCTACCTGTGCAGGGTCAGAACCTCTCAGATTTCATCAAAAAGATGAACGAATGTCTTACGGCTTTGGAACAACATGAGGGTGAGTAATTAATGACAGAATTTGTTTTTTTTTTTGGGTGAACTAACCCTTTAAGAAAGCATGCAGGATCACTTTTGATTGCGCAATGACTTCAAACACAAAAGCAGACTGCTTACTCCTTAGCGTCCTTTATGGCCCAGATCATCTGCCACTGATTTCCAGGGACTATCTGGCCATTGTCCCAGTATGACATTGGGTTTACGTGATCTGTTCCTTCTTAAACTAAGCTACCAGTATGTTCCCCTGGGCTGTTTAACAATCCAGATCAATCCAAGCACAGAGTCTCTGACAAACTGCACATTTCTCCATGACTTTAGGAACGATTCTACTTGCCCTCATCATAAAGTTCTATTACATTCCTTTAGTAAATGTCATCGGGCGTAGTGAAAACTGCACTGTTGCACACAGTAAAATCAAATAGACAACTCTTTCATTTCGACAAGGGTAAAACAGGTCAAACAACTGCACTATTATTTTAGAAAACTATAAAACGCTCTTCCTGTATAGAATATGTAAGGATATAACGTGGGTTTTTGTGCAGCTCAGGGCAGTGAGTGAGCATGCCGTCGTCTCTCTGCAGGTGATTAGCTATCGGCTATTCTCATCGTGTAGCCTCACGTTAAAGTGCCACTCCCCATTGAAACAAAGTGCTGGCCCACACTGCCCCCCAGTGGATTCTTTGAGTAATTGCGAGAATCATTGGCATGACTGAGCTGCATAAGGTCAAATTCAAACGCTAAGAATTGATTTGGTGTTTCTAGTCAAAAATGACCCGAGTGGTTCTGTACATCTCTCATTATACTATATTGAATCCATAAACCATGGGTTCAATCTTTTTTGTCGACTTGTTTTCCTTCAATTAGCACAAATTTTTTTATTTCTGTTTGGAAGTGACAGGGCATTGGTCTCATTGATCTGAGCTTATGCACCCCAGGTTTTGAGTGAAAAAAAAAACATTAATTGTGGTTATTTTTGACAGTGAAGTACATACTGCTGACATGTTTACCTAGTGTAGCTTCCTTACAGAAAAAGCAATAGAAACCATCACATAATTTGTAATGTTTTGGTGGTTGTAATGGCAATTGTATTGGTTTTAATGGAAACTGTAATGGTCCCTGTGGGTCTCTACTGGTAATTTGCCACCTTCTATTAGTGGCCTGTTAAAACTACTAAATTCTAATGGAATATGTCCCAAAACACACTACAGAAAATCATTTTGAATGGTTTTAATGGTTAATAGTTGATAGTTTGTAATGGTATTTGTAGTGGAAACCATTATAATTTCTGATGGTTTCTATTTTTTTTCAGCAAGGTTATCCACACCTTGTGAATGAAATTGATGCTAACACTGTCAAAATGTGCCATTGGAGAAAAGTATATTACAATGAACTTGTTCCAACTTCCAATCAATGTTTTTGGCCCTACAAAACCAATTTGGCTGAACTTGAATGGTTTTAATGGTTAATAGTTGATAGTTTGTAATGGTATTTGTAGTGGAAACCATTATAATTTCTGATGGTTTCTATTTTTTTTTCAGCAAGGTTATCCACACCTTGTGAATGAAATTGATGCTAACACTGTCAAAATGTGCCATTGGAGAAAAGTATATTACAATGAACTTGTTCCAACTTCCAATCAATGTTTTTGGCCCTACAAAACCAATTTGGCTGAAATTAATGGAAACTGTAATGGTCCCTGTGGGTCTCTACTGGTAATTTGCCACCTTCTATTAGTGGCCTGTTAAAACTACTAAATTCTAATGGAATATGTCCCAAAACACACTACAGAAAATCATTTTGAATGGTTTTAATGGTTAATAGTTGATAGTTTGTAATGGTATTTGTAGTGGAAACCATTATAATTTCTGATGGTTTCTATTTTTTTTTCAGCAAGGTTATCCACACCTTGTGAATGAAATTGATGCTAACACTGTCAAAATGTGCCATTGGAGAAAAGTATATTACAATGAACTTGTTCCAACTTCCAATCAATGTTTTTGGCCCTACAAAACCAATTTGGCTGAACTCGAAAACTAATTTTTTTGATTTTGGCTGAATGCTGTCAAAAAAATTGACACATAGCTGTCTTTTGTTACTTGCAGTTGTTTGTTGATGTCTGAGCATTGTAACAGCAAAAAATCAACACAAAAACTAATTTTAATTTATTTGTAAAATAAAATTAAGTTTAAACAGTGTCCTCAGTGAGCTGAAACTTGAATGGAAATTTAAAGTTATATTTTAATAATTGCCAGAAGGACTTTGGGAATTTGTTTTGTTTTGCTTCATAAATCTGTGTTAATCTGGTGTGTGAAGTTTTTGAACATAGTCTTTCTGCTTAGTGTCTTATTTTATGTGTGTGTGTGTGTGTGTGTGTGTGTGTTT
>NW_015505605.1:1784339-1784590 GCF_001515645.1 Sinocyclocheilus grahami | reverse complement strand
CTTAAACCTGAATACACACAGACTCATGGGGACTCGTGTCACGGTGGGGACCTCAATTGAAGTCCCCACGGGTAAACAAGCTAATAAATCACACAGAATTAAGTTTTCTGAAAATCTAAAAATGCAGAAAGTTTCCTGTAATGGGGTAGGTTTAGGTGTAGGGCAACAGAATATACGGTCTGTACAGTAGAAAACCCATTACGCCTATGGAGAGTCCCCACAAGGATAGCAAACCAGACGTGTGTGTGTGT
>NW_015505605.1:1734391-1782882 GCF_001515645.1 Sinocyclocheilus grahami | reverse complement strand
TGTGTGTACTGGTTTATATATTCTGGTGGGGACTTAAACCTGAATACACACAGACTCATGGGGACTCGTGTCACGGTGGGGACCTCAATTGAGGTCCCCACGGGTAAACAAGCTAATAAATCACACAGAATTAAGTTTTCTGAAAATCTAAAAATGCAGAAAGTTTCCTGTAATGGGGTAGGTTTAGGTGTAGGGCAACAGAATATACGGTCTGTACAGTAGAAAACCCATTACGCCTATGGAGAGTCCCCACAAGGATAGCAAACCAGACGTGTGTGTGTGTGTGTGTGCGTGCGTGCGTTCGTGAGTGCGTTTATTACGACCCAATTTTGTGTACTGTATGAGTATGTGTTATCAGTAGTTTGAGTGTGGAGGTGTTTGGGATTTTGGATCAGAGTCGCTGGTGGAGTTTCCTGTCCAGCAGGAAGTGTGTTTCCTGTACAATCCTGCCTGGCTCCAGAGGGCTGAGAGGAGATTGGGCCTGTCCTACACAGGGACACACATACAAACACAGACTCTTGCACACAACTAGCCATCAGGCTGGCCAATATGGACTATGAGCCCAAGCGAGCCAAGAAGGTAAGTTCTTCAGTTTCATTACACATTGAAACTAGCTGGATATACATTTAGGAATATTTCAAAGATGTGTGTTTGAAGTGTGTCGCGGATTTTCTGTAAACCTGATCATGTGACCTCTAATGTTTACATTTCTGTGGACTGTATGTGTGTACCACATGATATACCAAAAAATTGTGTGGGTGATAACTTTATGCCAGTGATGCTGTTTGTTTGTTGACTCATTATATCGCAGCTGTGGCGTTTGCTGAATGTGACAACTCATTTGGAATTTTATTTCTTATATGCATACTTATACATTGAAACAGGCCTAGGGTTTGTTGATTATTGTGAAAATAAAAGATTCATTTACTTTATAAGTAAACATGCTTCAAAAACACTAAAAGTAACTTCTGTAATTTTTATCACTACACAGTTGTTTTCATGTTCGTATACACATTCATTTTCAATAATTGCTCTAGTTTATGTCTCTCTCAGGCTTAACCTTCTACTGGACAGTTTTGCCTACAGTATATGCAACACCTGCTTTACAGCCTCTTCATTCTTCATTTTTATGTTTCATTTCTATTTTCTTCATTTCTGAAGTGCTAATTGCTTGAGGCAACAAAATAAAAAATATATTTATATTTATGGGGTTCCATTTTAAATAAAGGACACTCCAAGGATTTCTTAGATAGCTATAGGCCATTTGCAACAGCATGAGTGTCATATCCAGCACTGATCACATCAGAAATGTGTGGATTTTCCAACATTAAAAACAAAGAAACATTATGGCATAAAATGAATTACAAATATTTAAGATTCTGCTCTATTTCTGGGTCACAAATTAAACAGCAAATCCTCTGAACCGTGGAATACAGCCGTATAAGAGGCCAATTATAGCTTCATATTATTTTCAAAGGATTAGCTTATTATGTAATGCTGTGGGGGGCAATAGTTGTGTTTAGGTTTAATGATGGAGTCATGTGACGTGGTTGATTAATTGTTTTGAATTTGCCTTTCTTAATGCATTTTGACTAACACCCAGAAAGCAGTCAGGATGATTGATAAGCCCCATTAGATCACATCTGATGTGAACACACCGTCACCGACATGATGTGTGACTGATACACATTCCTTACATTTTGAATTCTTTTCCTCACACACATTACACACGCACACTGTATAAATCAGCAGGTTGTCAGTAGGCCATGTTGTCTCTAATCTGTCTTCCATATCTAACGGCTGTCTCACTGATGTCACAGTTTGAGCAGCAGGCTGATGTGTGTTACATCATCATAAAAGCAGATTTAAACAGGCTTTCACAAATCTGACGTCAAGCAAGTCAAGTTAAATTATACACAATAGAATTAGTAAAGACTCGTTTTAGTTTAAGTTTCTGTGCATGTTCGTATTCTGGATAAATTCAGATCTGAAAAGAGTTCCTGGTGCTATTAACACAAAGCTCACATTACTTGAATAGTACAATGCTGTCTGAATATTTTGTATTGTGTTTGGGTAAACTATGGAAAATTTGGAAGCTTGTTTCCACCACAGGGGGAAAATTGCAAGTTTTATCTTGCAATTCTGACTTTATATTCTAACAATACTGAGTTTATATCTCATAAATCTGTTTTTCTTTTTGTATACAGTCAGATTTGCAAGATGTAAACTCACAATTGCAAGAAAATGTCAGAATTGTGAGATTCAAAGTTTGAAAAAAAATTGTGAAAAGGTCAGAATTCAGAGAAAAAGTCAGAATGTCAAGATAAACTCAGATTTACAAGAAAATGTCTGAAAGAATTCTGAGTTTATATCTCACAATTGAAACATTTCTGCCTCAGAGTGAAAGGAACTTTCAACTGCACTTTATATACCACAATTGCTTTTTCCCCCTCATTATTGCAAAATTATATCTTATATTATAGCATCATTGCTTATATCTCTTATGCAAACTCTTGTCTCAGGGCTTTGTAAAGCACCTGGTGTTCCCTAAATCTAGCCGGCGACAGGCAAACAAAGGCAATGTGTACCGTAGACCCCTTCACACTGTCCCCCTCTACCCACCTGACTACCTCATCCACCCAGAGAGACTCATCTACGACTATGTGGAGAAGGAAGTCAAGGTTAGTCTGACAATACAAAGCAAACAGATCATATTCACATGGAAACATCAACTGAATTTTATAGATGTTACTAACAGTTCCTGGGACACTTGACATGGGTGTCATGTTCCCTGAACCCTTCGAGCAGAGACGAGCTGCTGCAGCCTCTGGACACAGCCAGGGTGAGAGTCATTGTAATGTTGTTCAGAAGATGGCTTAAAGGTGGCCGGGTGGGGTAAGCGATTTTTCAAAAACGCTTTAGAAAACTGATTCAGGCCGAGTAGCAAAACAAACTTGTAGCCAATAAGCAGTAAGGGGCGTGTCTACTCATGATGTGGAGGAGAGAGCATTCAGTGTAGTGATGGGTTCGGATCATTTTACCGACTCAAACCTTTGAGTCTCGTTCAGCAAAATGAACGAATCTTTTTTCGAGTCATTTCGTTCATTTTAGCAAAATATAATTAAAATGTTACGTGTTACTTCCCTAACACGTCTACTACTTATGCAAACGTTGATCACACTACAAACAATACAAAACTGCTATAAGAAACAGAAAAGATTAATTCATTGTTTACCTGGGTCTTCAGTGATTAGCTCACCACCACTTCTCTGACAAGTCTTCGGGTTTGAGTCATTCGTTCATCACGTGACAGCCCCATACGCTTTAACCAATGCAGTCTGAGGCGGAAAGAGAATTGATTAGTTCATCTCTCGAGACTTCGGGTTTGAGTCGTTCATTCATCACGTGACAGCCCCATACGCTTTAACCAATGCAGTCTGAGGCGGAAAGAGAATTGATTAGTTCATCTCTCGAGACGACTCAGGACGGACATTAGTGAGCTGAGCGACAGAAAGATAGAGATGGCGATAAAAAACAAAAGCGGAAAACACCTGCGGAACAAAAGA
Source organism: Sinocyclocheilus grahami (assembly GCF_001515645.1). Taxonomy (NCBI): domain Eukaryota; kingdom Metazoa; phylum Chordata; class Actinopteri; order Cypriniformes; family Cyprinidae; genus Sinocyclocheilus; species Sinocyclocheilus grahami. The sequence goes on along the minus strand of NW_015505605.1, from coordinate 1,779,316 downwards.
AGACTTAAGGCAATAAGGCAAGAAGTAAGATCCGTGTAAATATCAGATCAGCTTTCCAGAGCTGGAGAGAACTCAAGGAGCGGAAAGCCTGCGATCGGACGCAGAGATTGCTTTGTTTCTTCTCGATAGGTGAGTAACACTGTGTCTGTGCCGCAACAGCTAAAGTCTAGTACACTGGACTTTAGGACAAAGCGACCGATGAAAATCATTTGAAATTTGTGTCAATACATCATAAATAGAACGCAGCAGCAGTTTTCTATCAGGGATTTGTCGTGTCGTGCCACATCCAGTGTAGACCATAGATATGTATATATATATATATCTATGGTGTAGACAGCATCACTGATTATAATGAGTTCTACAGTATTTTGTCGCGCTGCGCCACTCGCGTCCGGTGTAGACACAGTGTAACATTGGTTTTGCTTTTTTTCACAGAACGAATTGTTGCCTGGGTTGTGTACGTATGTGTGGGGCGGAGCTATCAAAATAGGGGCAAGACCCTTTTGGGGTAGGGGCGTGTTTGTTTTGGTGATTTCAAATGTCAGCATTGGCTGCCAGAAATCGCTTACCCCACCTTTAAAGGGATAATTCAGTAAAAAAAAAAACACTTTGAACTTTGAAACCAACATAAAGCAGATTAAATTGTCAGATTTAAAAACTATAAATGATTTATTTTATTATTTTTCTTTAAAATAAAACCACAAAATTAAGCAAATTATACATTGTGTCTGTCTCCATCCGTAGAAACTGAGGGTTTTGCCTCTGAAGGCCAGTGTGGAGCAGGACTGCATTCTCAGCCTCTCTGCTCGCTGTCTGCTGCTTACCTGGAGGGACAATGAAAAACTGCTGCTGAGAATCCCCACACATGAAATCGCTGCTGCCTCCTACCTGCGGGATGATGCACTGCACCTACTGGTGCTCAAAACTGGTCTGTAGGAAATTAGCAATGATGTACAATACCAGAGTTTACCCTGGTTACTATCTATTCTGTTTTAGTCAATTTTATTATGCCTACTGTAAATAACTTAATTCACAAAACACATTTTAGGAATACATTGCATATTTCTAAATTATCTTAATTTGTTTATTTGTAGCAGACAAATATTGGAATAAAATATCAAAGCTTGAGTTGAGTTACAGGTTTTAAAACACATCCAGGTAAATAAGTAACAAAGTACGTAAAGCATGTGGACAGTATGTAAATTGGAGAGAGAAAAAGGATTGAGAAAAAAAACAGTGAAGGTGTCTGACAGTTTTAGTTTGCATTGCCATGAAACATTTGCAAACATTTAATAAATAAGGATGGGAGGAATCTTCAATTGTGTTTGTATTCTCAGGTCTGAATGTGGACACTGTACTAGCAGGTGACAGTCTGGAGAAAAGGCCCACTGGTTTGGAGAGCCGCAGACAAACTATAAGCAACACTGACCCCAGGCCTGCAGGGGGCACCATGGAGCGCCGCCACACCATCTGTGGTGTGGACTGGAAGCTCTCATCTCACCATGAGCCTAAACAGAGCAGCGTTGGATAAAAGGGTTAATAATTGAAGAATGGATGGAAGGATGAATCAGAGGGTGGATGGATGGATGAATGGATGGATAGATGAAAGAGTTAATAGAGGATGGATGGAAGGAAGGGAGGAAGGAAGGAAGGACAGACAGATAAAAGGGTTAACAAGTGAAGGATGGATGGAAGGATAAATGAAAAGGTTAATGGATGTTAATGGATGGATGGATGGATGAAAGGAAGTACAGATAAAAAGGTTAAAAAGTGAAGGATGGATTAAAAATCTGTTAATGTGGCTGGCTGGATAAATGGATGAAAGGGTTAATAACTGATGGGTGGATGAAAGGATTAATGAGTGATGGATAAGTGGGTGGATGGATGGATGGATGAAAGGGTTAATAGGTGGTGGATAGATTTATGGATTAATAAGTGAGGGATGAGTTAAAACGTTATTCAGATGAATGGATGGAAGGATGGGTAGTTGAAAGGGTTAATAACTGATAGATAGATAGATAGATAGATAGATAGATAGATAGATAGATAGATAGATAGATAGATAGATAGATAGATAGATAGATAGATAAATAGATGAATGGATGGAGGAACAAAAGTGTTCATAAGTGACGATGGATGGATGGATGAAAGTGTTAATAAGAGGTGGGTGGATGAATGGATGAATAATTGTGGGTTAGGTTAAAGCCAATAATGTGGTTGGATGGATGGATGAATGGATAGACAGCATTTCATGTGGATGGATGCTGAATGAGTTAATAAGCAATGATGGATGAATGGATGGACAATACAAACATTGTAGTTGTGGCATTTGGAGAAATTAATGATTGCTGCTGTATAAATTTAAGGTGATTGTGATTAATGAGAAAGTCCTAATTTAATCAGTGAGTGTGAGCCTCAGGAATATGAGAGCCTCACCATGAGCTGTAGCTGCGCTCCTGCAGTGACTGTGCTGACGAGATGAGTTGTGTCAGCTGTGATGTAAACAGTGCGCTCAGAGTAGACTCCTCTGTGATGTAATGCCCAGACTTATGTAAGAGCATGCTGTGTCAGTGACCTGTGTGTACCTGCGGACATTAATATATATGGGATTGTGTTGACCCACATTACCGTCTGGCTGCTTTTGTTGGTGTGCAATATGTGTGTCTTGTGTAAGAGAGAAAAGCAGAAAGGTAGAAGCATTTAAAGTTGAATGTAGCTATAGACACTGACTGATTTTCTCTTCATTTGATTCTTATATTGATCACACACAGGACGCTGCAGAGGAGTACTGCGCGCTCATCTGTCAAATGTTTCAGATCATCTATGGACATCAGACCATTGAATGTGTTGACAGGGCGGGATATCACTACACCATGCCTGACCGCTATTGGCTACAGAGGAGTGAGTGACATAACTATTGCTCTTTAGCAGCCAGTTAACAGTAACCAACTTCTGGGGGGGGGGGTAATTGAATTAAAAAGACAGCTAACTTTTGTCATGTATAATTATGAAAGCAACATAAATAGAATAATTGAATTTTAAAGAGGGGAAATTCTTACTATACATATATATCTTATATTAAACATTTTTATTACATTTCAGTGTTTTATTTTGAGGACATTTTGTTTACAACTTTGGCACTGTGATGGGTTACTACTACATAGATGTCTCTTATAAATATATGAATACATCCCAGTTAAGAATCACTGCTTCTAAACCAAGCCAAGGACCTCAAAATATGATGATACTTGTCATTCCTTAAATATAAAAACACATTTATATTGTGTAAGAAAAACAATATAAGAAAAAGAAAATTTAAAGTTTTCAATCTTTCTAGCATCACTTTGTGGCAGATTAAGGATCCCTGAAACCCACTTAAAACGGTTCTAAACTGTTGATCTTAATATATATTGCATGTCTAGACTGCACTCATCAATAGTGTGTTTTGCAGCATAGTTTCAGTTGCCATTTAAAAAGCACAAATGTATAACATGTTGTCATTCTCCCTCCCATCAATACTTGTCCAAGGTGACAGCTGCCTTACCGACATGACATATGGCTATGACACAGACTTCAGCTGCTGCAGTTCATAGTGAGTGTCTGTTTATGCATTATGAATCATGAAATCTGTCTTTATGAATTATCATTACATTCTTACCCTTTCTTCAGTTTGTACATTTTGATTTTGTAAATCATTGTCTCAGTTACCAACAGAACAAAACAGAAATATATATAATGACCGCACCAGTCGCACCCCCTAAGGACGGCCCTGGCTGCAGTCTAATATTTTTGCCATTTAGAGCTGGAGGGCACATATTTTGTTAAAAGCTATTTTAATATATGTGAGAAAACGGGGGTGTGGTATTAAAAATAGCTTTTAAGTTCTGTCACATCTGACTTCATGTGTGTTATCTCTCCTCACAGTGATGGTTCACAGGAAGCATTTGATCCGTATTATAGTGGGAACTACAGTGAGTCACATCGAAGCCTGGCCTCCACACAGCGACTCTGAGCCCTGTAATGCCAGTCTGCAGGAGTACATGATCATTGTAAGATGCTTACACACATAAAATGATGTAATACAAGTGACACTTCACCTAATGAAAATTCTGTCATTTACTCACCCTCATGTTGTTGTATATACTGTATATACACACACACTGACACACACAAAGTCTTTTGAAGCCATATGATGCTCTGTGTGAGGAACAGACTGAAATTTAAATAAAAATGAAATTTCTTTAGTCTAAAATTTCATTTGCACTTCATAAAAGAAGTCGGGGGAAGTCGTGGCCTAATGGTTAGAGAGTCGGACTCATAACCCAAAGGCTGTGGGTTCGAGTCTCGTACCGGCAGGGATTGTAGGTGGGGGGAGTGAATGTACAGCGCTCTCTTCCACCTTCAATACCACGACTGAGGTGCCCTTGAGCAAGGCACCGAACCCCCAACTGCTCCCCGGGCACCGCAGCATAAATGGCTGCCCACTGCTCCGGGTGTGTGTTCACGATTTGTGTGTGTTCACTGCTGTGTGTGTGCACTTTGGATGGGTAAATGCAGAGCACTAATTCCAAGTATGGGTCACCATACTTGGCCACATGTCACTTCACTATCACTATATATAATTTTTCATTGAATTAAAACAAGCAGACTCACATTCATTCATATCATTCATATCAATTCATATCTCTTGTTAAGGTGAAATTCTTTGGCTGGTGCCCCAGTATAAAATCTGACATGCACATATTGTACACACCTTTAGTGACATGTGACCAAACTCACCATGCCACTTTTAAAAATAAAAGATTCCAAAAGGGGGTTTTAGTAGCAGTGCCATAAGAGAACCATTTTGGGTTCTTAAAAGAACCGTTACTTTCTTAGTGTGAAGAAAACAGATTTAGATTTAATAATCTGAGAAATCTTTTCCCACTAAGCTTTTGTAGAAGTATTGTATGTTAAAGGGTTAGTTCACCCTAAAATGAAAATTCTGTCATTAATTAATTACTCACCCTCGTGTAGTTCCAAACCCATAAGACCTTGGTTCATCTTCAGAACACAAATTAAGATATTTTTGATGAAATCCGAGAGCTTTCTGACCCTGCATAGACAGCAACGCAACTAACACGTTCAAAAAGGTAGAGAATAAATTTTGTGTGCAAAGAAAACAAAAATAATGATTTTATTCAACAATTTCTTCTCTTCCGTGTCAGTCGACGCATGTTCACGAAATTGTTGAATAAAGTCGTTATTTTGTTTTCTTCGCACACAAAAAGTATTCTCGTAGCTTCATAAAATTATGGTCGAACCACTGATGTCACATGGACTATTTTAACGATGTCCTTACTAACTTTCTGGGCCTTGAATGTGTCAGTTGCATTGCTGTCTATGCAGGGTCAGAAAGCTCTCGTATTTCATCAAAAATATCTTCATTTGTGTTCCGAAGATGAACGAAGGTCTTACAGGTTTGGAACGACATGACGGTGAGTAATTAATGACAGAATTTTCATTTTTGGGAGAACTATCCCTTTAAAGGTTCTTCATGGAATCATAGATGCCAATAAAGAATCGTTATTGTATAAACTTTAGTGAATAAAGTATTTTTGACATTTTGCCTAATGATGTGGTTCCCAACTTTTGGAAACACAAAATGAATCATGATTATTTTAAAATAGCAGTACTCCCAGTTCCTGGTAATGAAAAGTTATGAAATCAAGCAGCCTTGAGGGGTTGAAATAACATGAGGATGAGTAAATGACAGCATCATTTTTATTTGTGCGTGAACGATCCACTGCAGTTATCCATAATATTATTGTCTCTTTATAATTCTGTTGTATTATAGTTCTGTGTCCTGTTCTCATTGGTTAGTTGAGGAGTAAGCTGATGCCTCAGGAAATTCAGCAGTTTGCTCAGTTTCTAAGAGAATACAGACTTGGTGCTCTGATAGAGCAGTTCTGCACTGACCTGCTGCAGCTCTATGGAGACTCACGCAAGTTCCTGCTGCTTGGTGAGAAACTCCCAACACAGAATACAAAAGTCACGGTAGATTCTCTCTCTTTCTCCTTCTTTGCCTCTCTTGAGGAATTTGAGTGTCTGTTTAAATCCCCAAGGGGCGTGCGTGTTTGTACGACTGGGTTTATTTCATTATGACGTCTGAAGTCATATTTCAAAAGTCGTGATTTATCATATTTGGCATTGTATTCAGAGTTTGTGTAATTGCTGTCTATCATTAGCTCATTAGAGGGATTAGAGTAACATAAAGCCTAATGAATATTCATGAGCACCTGGCTTTCACTGGAGCAGTCATGGTGCAACAGCCTTTCCAACAACATCACACTTTCACAGTGTGACAGAATTACAAAACATTCTACTAACACTAGCCGCTGTGGGAAAAGAAACATGATACAGCCTATAAATAACTCCTATGACCACGATTCAAAACTATAAATATCTCTGTAACTGTGATCCCAGATTTGTCATAAATACATATTTAGATAGTGAGTCATTAAATAATCAAAATGGATTGTACATAAATTCCCACTGCGACACAAATTTGTCCAACCTGATTAGAAAGACCTTGTAGATGTTACTTCTGAAGTGAGTTGGTAAAGGATAAAGCAAATTGCAGGGATTGTGTGCAACAGAGACACAATTACATAACACTCACTGAGCTACTTATACCTCTGCTGGCCGTAGACTCATCTAACCTGACTCGCAAGCAAAAGGCTGAGTCAGCTCGATACAGCTCTGGACGAGTGTGAGACTGTCTGCACTTTTGCCATTCAGACCATTCAGTATTGTTAGTGTGAATTTATAGAGTAGAGTTACAGTGTTGAATAGAGACAATTAATCACAAACGGGAATTCTGTCACATTCTCACATGAAAAAAAAAGCAGTTTAAATGTCTTTACTGTCACTTTTGATTAATTTAATGCATCCTTGCTGGATGAAAGTGTGATTTACTGAACTCAAAAGTTTGAATGGTAGTGTTTTTTTATCTTTAAAATGTATTTATTGTAAGTTTTCAAAATGTTTGCTTGTTAATGTGACCTAACAATACGTATTCTCAATTATAATCCAACAAATTCATGCTAAAAATAAAAGTCTAAAAATACAGACTTGCATGGTGCATTCTCACGTATTTCCTCTCTCATGTGAGCAGGCATGAGGCCCTTTATTCCAGATAAGGATGTCGGAGTGTTCGAGACATTTCTGGAAGACATTGGGATCCGAGAGGGTGGGATTTTGATGGACAGTTTTGGCCGGATCAAGCGGAGCATGAGCAGCACATCTGCCACAGCAGTCCGTGGCTATGACGGCTGGACTCTTCCTTCTGGTTCCCAGGATTTTAACCGCAGAATTGATGACATCACACACAACATTGAGGCTTTAAGCTTTGAGGAGGGCAACGGAGACATAGAAGAAGAGGATTATTACCTGTGAAACATACAGAATGAACTGACATATATATACAGTATATATATATATATAAGTCACTGTATATTTGAAATTGCACTGGAGAGTTTTTGAAAACAGGGTTTAGGTCACATACAGGTGCATCTCAATAAATTAGAATGTCGTGGAAAAGTTCATTTATTTCCGTAATTCAACTCAAATTGTGAAACTCGTGTATTAAATAAATTCAATGCACACAGACTGAAGTAGTTTAAGTCTTTGGTTCTTTTAATTGTGATGATTTTGGCTCACGTTTAACAAAAACCCACCAATTCACGATCTCAATAAATTAGAATACTTCATAAGTCATATGACTTCATACTTCATTTTTTTAGTGAATTGTTGGCCATATATATATATATAACATAAAATAATTCAAACTCAACTAGTTAAACATTTACAGTATACAGTATGTGCACTTTATTGGGCCATACTGAGTGCTGCTGATGAAAAATGGGCCTTTTGCATCCTATTTGCATTTGTAAATCTGCGTATTATTTGCATGCAAGTTTGGTTATTTCATGTTCTGCATGAATGGGTTACAAAAGAGCACCAATGCAGTGAGGAAGTGCCAGAGAGGACATGAGTAGTTACGTATTATTTGGAGAAAAGGTCACTTAAAAGGAGAAAAAGAGAAAGCAATCATATAATATTGACGACAGTGATGATGATGGTGATGAAGAGTTTTCTTCCAGCCAGTGCACACTACACAGTAATCTGCTGGAGCTGGAGGGTCATTGACTATGGCTGCTGTCTGCAGGGAGAATAACCCATGAAAAACTCCTTGACAAAGCCTTAACATTCTTTCCAGTGACACTGTCACCTTGCCACAGTCTGATGCCCTTCCCTCTTATCTATGCCAACCACAGAAGGTTGATGGGCACTGCGCCCAGCATTGGGGGTTATCAAAATGGCACATACATTTGTCAGGCTAAACGTTTGTTATGTAATGGAATCGGGCAGAAGAACAGGGCCAGACAGGGTTTAGATTAAAGTTAAACCTCTTCTCACACCCAAATAATCTTATAGTCAAACCAGCGGGGGGCAACAGAGAACATTTGTCCCAGGCCCTGTGATGAAGAGGGCCAACTGAGGTCCTCTGTGGAATATCTTAGTCAGTAGGTCAGAGGATGGAGGGCCCATGCATTATTATTGCATTCTTTATACTTTAACTGGCAATCCTGATGGGAATAAAGAGCTGACTGACTTCACAGTACTGTTTATAATAGTTTAACACTGTAAAATGTGATAAAGTAAAATGTTGTGATACATACCTAAAATGTGTCTAAAGGACGCGTTTATTTTGCTACTCTTTGTGACCCTGGACCACAAAACCAGTCATAAGTAGCATGGGTACGGGTATATTTGTAGCAATAGCCAACAATACATTGTATGGGTCAAAATTATCCATTTTTCTTTTATGCCAAAAATCATTAGGATATTAAGTAGAGAGCATATTCCATGAAGCTATTTTGTAAATTTCCTATCATAAATATATCAAAACTTAATTTTTGATTAGTAATATGCATTGCTAAGAACTTAATTTGAACAACTTTAAAGGCGGTTTTCTCAATATTTAGAATTTTTTTTTGCACTCTCAGATTCCAGATTTTACAATCTCTGCCAGATATTGTCCTATCCTAACAAATCATACATCAATAGAAACTTCAGCTTTCAGATGATGTATAAATCTCAATTTCAGAAAATTTACCCTTTTGACTGGTTTTGTGGTCCAGGGTCATATATAACAACAAAGCGGCAAAAACTGCATCTCCAGTCCTTCAATTTCTCTCTCTTCTGTCAGAGCGCGCCTGTGAAATGATTTCAAACGCTTTATGACTCATCAGCCAATGAAATCCGCGCACGCTCTATCTATTTACTAAAATCCTGTCCTCTAAGCCAAACAGGTGCGAGTGGGCGTGTCCAGGCGAGTCGCGCCGGGGTAGAAACAGAACCGAGCAGCAGCGGAGTGAGCGGACACGGTTTACTCGAGAATGGCGGCTGCTGCGTGCAGTACGCAGAGCACACTGAACCCATGCACTGGCAAACTGCACAGAGAGCATCTGCGGAAAAGTAAAGATTCGCGGAGGAGACAAGCTGCGCTTTTGTTTCTCACTAATATATCCTTGGACGGTCGGCCTGTGCGGAACAATGTGAGCGCAGCGGGCCCAAGTGATGCCGAGTTTCAGTGCTCTGACATCGGCGCGACTGTGAGCGAACTGTCCGCTGTGGCGAGTAGCGATGGGAACTTCCCCAGCCTCTCTGTCCCCAGACTCGGGCTGCTCAACGTCCCGCCCATCCTGGTTCTGCCGTCGGATTCTGAGTTCAGTAACGCCGGGAGCACCGAGTTGTTCCTGGAGAGGGAGAGGGGCTCGTTCTCCTCGCAGAGCAATCTCCTGTCCCCGTGCGGTCTGCAGCCCACTCCGCTCGGAGCGCGGAAGTCTCCGACGCTGCTGTCAGTGCAGAGCTGCGGCTCTTCGCTGGAGTCTCGACCGCGGTGGGTTCTGCACAGGTTTCTTGGAGGGGGGGGGGTTCACTTTAGAGGTAGTGCGAGATATGACAGTTTAATGCATTCTGATTACATAAACTTCTGAAAAAAACTGTCCACTTGGCCGTGTCACCTAGGCAGCCTATTTGGGCATCATGTCTCAAGTTGCACTGTCAAGTTGGCAAGTTACTAGGGTAATAAGTTAACGTTATGTTTTTGATGTTATTATTTGACTTTGATCATACAGCTATTGATGCTTAAATTGTTTAATTGTCAATATTAATATATTAACATTTTTCAGAATTAATATTTTGTGGTCCAGAAAGTAACTATAATATTTTGTCAAAATGTAGGGAAAAAAACAGTTCTGCATATCAGATTTCAGACGTTTTAATATTGAAACATAATCAGTATAAAAAGCAAATCTAATGCTATAAAAAAAAAACATTTTTGTAAGATATACGAAAAAATTAAGGTGCCCCTAATGCTGCATTTCATTTACTGTCAGAGAAGGCTATATTTTAAAATGGCTTTTTAAATTGCACAAAATGTTTTTTCTTCCTTTACCATCCCTTTCACAGCTTACTTTGCGACACTCATTTTTGTGATGCAAAGAAATGGTCAAACATTACATTTTCACGCTTTATATTAGTGTTCTTTTTACTTATTGCTTAAGTACCGAGTAATACTGATGAATAATATCAAATTAATGTGTACTTTTTTTTCTCTGGGGCTTAATATAATTGCAGAGTTTATAGATTTTTTTTTTTGTAGTTAAATATTACAGCATTAATATGGACACATAATGTAAGGTGTTAGTCAGTACTCTGACCAGTCTGAATGGGCTTGTTTTGTAACCGATTTGACCCAACCTGCATATTTAGAGGGAGAGGCACCATAGAGTCATTCAGACTAATGATACGAGTGGTTGGAAATGGTTATATAAAATGTGGCGTAATGTTGCTAACCTCAACATTCACTTCATTCTTTTATTATTTACTAGAAATTTCAAAGAACTTGTTACAGAGAATCATGCACAGTATACACTAAACGCAAAGCATATGTGTAATTGTGTCTATAGTTAGAGAAGATTTAATGTTTCTTCATGATTTTGAGTCATTTACCATATCTGTCCAGTCGGAGTCTAATTTGTTTGTGCTTTAAATATACACCCCTATTTACAGTGAATGAATCATCTGGAGTTACGTGATCTCTAGTTTTGAAACACACCTTTGTCCGGTTTGCTTCCAAAATATCACTTTGACGATTTTAAAAGTGTTGTTGATGTTTTTAAATATATTAATGAACTTTGAAGTTGCACTGATCTACGGATAGAAAATGAGGGTGAAATGACAAGCCACCACCATAGATTTTATCTGCTTGACTTTTAAATAGTGTTCCAGAGACGCAAAAGTATGCGAAAAAGACTGTGTGCTCATTCTCACTAGTACTCTCATTGACCACAGACTGAACAAACCCCTTTCTGGAATACAGGCTTCACAGCCAAATAAACCTTGCCTAAAAATGGCCATTTGTGCATTAAGTTTTCAGCTTTGGTTGGTTTATCTCTCCAAATGAGGAAGTGAAAAAACTTGTCATACACACAGTGAGAGAATGGCGTATATGTTTAGCTTTTAATCTCAACAGGCCATTGAGCAATAGGAGGTCTTTATTCTTTTTATTCTTTTGACCCTCTTCCCACTTTTGCTTTAAAAGGGTGCGGTTGTGATATGTAGATTCAAACCAGACTGACAGTCACGGCAGACGTTTGCTTTGCTTTATCAGTTGGAGCTTTGAGGTCAGTCTGTGCTGCATATAAGGGTGGTGGGGCTCTTCCAGCGCTGCACGCTACTTTGTGCACACAGTACCTACAGAGATTAAAGCTTAAGACATTCTGTCATATTCTCAACCCTTCAAAGGGTCTCTGCAGGCCTGAGGGAATGAACCGTCTCTGCACTGGAGAATAAATCAGGGCTACATGAACTTGCTTGATTCAAATGTTGCAGCTTCTTAAAATGGTTCCAGTAAATGCATCCAACATTCATTTAAATGGACCTTTACTTGCTTAAAAACTACCTCTAAGTAAGTTGTCTTTGTGGAGCGTAGAGAACTTGAATAACCGTTCTTAGCATGGACACTGAGAGATGTGACATTCAAAATAAAGATGGTTCGAATTGTACAACAAGTAGGAGCTTGTTGACCACACTTGCCAAATTCTAAGCCTCATGCTTTGTCAAAATGCTTTGAGGCTTTAAACTGTTCATAGTTGCTCAAAAGAGAGCTGTTTTGTAATCAATAGTTGGAAGATTTTTTCATGTTGTTTACATTTTTTTTGTTGTTGCTAATTTGAGTTTTTTTACAGATAGTTGTTCAAAAAAATTGTTTACTCAACTGTTCATAAATTTGATGTTAGAAAGATGTTTTTTAGCTGGAATATGACGGATCTCATGGAAACTTAAACGGATAGTTCACCCAAAAATGAAAATGCTGTTAATTTACTCGCCCTCAGGCCATCCAAGATGCAGGAGAACTTTTTTTTTCTTCAGTAGAACAGTAAAGAAGATTTTTAGCTGTAAGTGTGGTCCTTGGTGATTTCATGAAATTCAAGTCAGCGTAAAGCATATCTAGGAACATATCAAGGAACACAAAATTAGTACCCGTGGCTCCTGATCATAGGCGGAGGGTGAACCAACTCCAGGGTAAGGCTAAAAGCAGCCAAATTTATTAAACATCATAAACCAGTCTTTTTAGGCAAGGACCAGGCATGGGTGTCATGTAGGCTAAAAATTTTTTTTAATGGGACAGAATTAGTATTTAACGTGATTACAATTTAATAAAAACGTTAGAAATTGATTATTATATAGCATTTCCTTTCCACAGTTATTCAAACAGCGAATAAATTCTATATAGAAAGTGACATTATCACTAACATTGATCTATCGCGAGTTTAAGCACGCTCAAAAAAAACAAAACGTTATAATCAATGAAACTGTATACACTGTGACATGAATCTCTTACTTGCATTTTACGTCCATCTGCGCTTTGTTTATGATGAGAGAATTCACAAGAGTCCGGAATTCAGTCAGCGAATTCGTGCTGTCAACAAAACTGATCTATTTCAACGATGACTCATCTGAACGCCTCTGATTGGACATTGCATCCCTAAGCTCAACCGAATTTAGTGTGATTGGTTGAAATACGCAACACTGTAAAAACGCCTAAAATGAAATACCGTGCAACATGAGCAGATCTTAATTTAATGCCACAATCGACATTGTCTATTCATATTCACTTTGTTAGCAACAGACCTAATAGAATAATTTGTTTGTGCAGGGGCATTTTTGCCCCAAGTCCCAGTGGCCAGGGGAAGGCTAAGCCTCACACACGCTCCGCCTATGCTCCTGATGATATATTGAGGTCTCATGAAGTGAAACGATCAGTTTGTGCAAGAAACCAAACATTATTTACAACATTATTACCTGTAAAAAAAATCACCTACTGTACATCTTGGATGGCATGAGGGAGAATAAACTAACAGCAAACATTCTTTTTTGGGTGAACTATGCCTGTAAGAGGACAACACAAATCCCATCCAAACATTCATTATGTTGAGCATACTGTGCCAAAACTCTCCACAATATCCAATTATTATGTTATGTAAACTAAAGTCAGATAACTGATATTCACATTTTAAATAAAATGGCTCATATCTTTCAATAATTATATTCTTAAAATTGCTGAAATTAACTGCAAAAATATATTTAATGTTCTTCAAAGAGGTGTTTTGTGCTTCCCAAGGCTACATTTATTTGATCAAAAACACTGTTAAAACTGTAATGCTGTGAAATATGAATGCAATTAAAAATGTTCTATTTTAATTTTTTTTTTTTTTATGTAATTTATTTCTCTGAATTTTTAGCATCACTACTCCAGCCTCCAGTCTAACACAGAGGACAACACAAATCCCATCCAAACATTCATTATGTTGAGCATACTGTGCCAAAACTCTCCACAATATCCAATTATTATGTTATGTAAACTAAAGTCAGATAACTGATATTCACATTTTAAATAAAATGGCTCATATCTTTCAATAATTATATTCTTAAAATTGCTGAAATTAACTGCAAAAATATATTTAATGTTCTTCAAAGAGGTGTTTTGTGCTTCCCAAGGCTACATTTATTTGATCAAAAACACTGTTAAAACTGTAATGCTGTGAAATATGAATGCAATTAAAAATGTTCTATTTTAATTTTTTTTTTTTTTTATGTAATTTATTTCTCTGAATTTTTAGCATCACTACTCCAGCCTCCAGTCTAACATGACCCTTCAGAAATCCTTCTAATATGTTGATTTGCTGCACAAGAAACATTTCATATTATTATCAATGTTGAAAACAGGTTTGCTGATTGATATTTTTTTCTGGAAACACATTTCTTTACAAAAATGTACTGACCCCAAACTTTTGAATGGAAGTATAAATTAATCATATGTTTATGTATTATCCAAAACAACAGCTGTTTTAGATGAATGCTACTAAACTCCAAGGCAAAGATCTCGCTCTTAAATTGTGTAGTAACCCATGTCTCACCTCCAACACACCAGCCCACTGATTGAGGCCTGACATTTCAGCCACTCATTTCTCTAAGGCACTTCCTCTTGAGCCTGCGCTTCGGCACTTTTTGCACCAGCACTGGTTGTGTAGCCTTGCCTTTCATCCCTGTGTGCTGTTGGAACATTGGAAGCATGGAATCAGGCCATATGTTCTCTCAGCACTTTAATTCTGTGCATGTCCAGTCCAGGCAGGATTACGCCAGGGTATTTATTCAAAGCTTTGTGACGTGATTGTGGCCTGACTGCATCCAGTCGGCCAGGAACAGCTATTGATCCCCTGGAGTGAGGGGCAGGGATCTGCTGGATATAAAAGTATGAGATATATAACACACATGGGATATGATGAGAGAAGAACAGTGGTACAGTATATGGATGGAGAAAGTTTTAACGTTCCCTCTGCCTCTTAACTTATTCCTTTTTTTTCTTAACCGTTAAGAAATTCCATAGGCTGATGAGAGTCATCCTCTCATGTGGATTTTGATGGTGTTTCACAATTGTTTTACTATTTTATGTGATCGTACAAGGAAATCATTGGCTGGAGAAAAAAAAAACTTCAGAGTTCGAAAAATTTGTTTTGGTGTGTGCTGTGCTGAGAATCATTTTCCTAATTTGGTGTTCTTGGTCAAAATGACGTGTGCCCGGTTGCATAAAGCACCTTAAATGTAATTTTCCCTTAAGATTTAGGCGTTGCATAAAATTTCCCTTAAATGCTTGTTAAATGTTTGTAAAAATTGCTATATTATAACCAAAACTTGGATCCAGTCTTTTAGCAATTTGTTTTCTTTCAGTCAGCACTGGTTTTGTATTTCTTTTTGGAACTGATTATAAGCCTCATTGATCCGAGCTTCTTTGAGTGGGGAAAAAAGCATTATTTGTAAATAATTTTAGTCCAATGCATAATTTTAACTAGCATTTATTGGGGAAAAAAACACAACATGAGGTTTAAGAAATGTTTTGAATGTTCAATGTGCTATACAATGTGTGCAAAAATGTTTGTTGTTTTTAATACTTTTTACAGTAGAAATGTTTACATAACATCATATTTGGATTTTAATCACAGCAGCAGCGTGTAAAAGCTCTTAGAATGTGCTTTTTTTTTTTTTTTTTACAAACTGGAAATTCATAATAACTTATTAAAATATATGTAGGGATGTAAGATATATTGGTGCCATATTGGTTTTCAGCCAAAAGAAGAGATTGCATTTTATTTATATACTATATTGCTCAATATTGTATATTTATTTGTGCCTGCTGGTTTCACCTTTTTTTACATTTTAATTCAAATTGCCATAATTTAACGTTCAGCTGGTTAATATTTAAAACCACTGTTAATTCAATAACAGTGTTATATCTTTAGCAAACCTCAAAATAAATATCATGGTTCCATACTGTGCATAATAATAAAGTTGTAATGCCTAAATGCCAACTGTAACATTAGAACTATAATTTTAGTTTTTAGAGTTTTATTTTTTCATATTTACATAAATGTACTAGATTTTCCATAAAATATCTTATTTGAATCATCCAGACTTTTATATCGGTGCATTATTAAATAAGTAATGTAAATGTAATAGTTTAGAAGTAATACATTATTTTTTTCTTTTGTGTCATCGATACGGATGGTGATACACAAAGAGACCCGACTAATCAATAATGAAATTTGTTGTTTCCTTGAACGCTCTAATGGATGATTCATCCAAACACATCCATCTTTCTCTGGGCAATCTGCCCACTCTGATTGTGTCTGATTTGATATGACCTCCAGTGTCCCGTCTCACCAAGCTCATGTCTTAGATTCCTCTCCGTCCCATTTTCTGCATTTGAGATGGATGCAAATGGATTGGAGATTTACTAGAAAACCGAGAGAGAGACAGAAGAAAAAAAAAACAGAATAAATGAAATGTCGGGATCAAGTGAGTGACAGATGGGCCGAGAGAAAATGAGGTTTACGCAAAGCTGGCAGCTGCTTCAGAGTTCATCACGTTTTTCATTCTGGAGATAATGAAAGGGGTTTTAAGTCATTTGTTTTCGGTCACAGTCTTCAGATTTTCTTTGCTCTCTTCTCACTCGCCTGCTCGCAGGTGCGGTTCCTCGCCATGGGTTATGATATCAGTAATTCAGATTTGGAGGGAGGGTGTATCACCACACAAATGGCGGAGCAGATGGAGGGTGCAAATAGGGGGAGCTGTTTGTGTTTGTTCGGCACGCTAGGGTTGTGTAATAGTTTTCAAACCAAACAGAAGGTAGATGATGTGCCCTGGTTTTGTGCCCAAAGCATGTGGCAATAATCTGTGATGCTCATGTAGGGATAGAAGGGTTTAGAACACACACAAATGAGACATAGACCAAAAGTTATGTAACTATGGTAAGACATGTAACCCAACAGACTTTTCTGCAGGGCTTTTTTAGGAATTTTCAGAGAAAATTATTTCATGTCTGAACCATGTCATATTTGGGCTTCCTGAAAAAGGGATAGTTCACCAAAAAATTAAAATTCTGTCATTACTTACCCTCATGTCGTTCCAAACCCGTAAGACCTTCGTTCATCTTCGGAACACAAATTAAGATATTTTTGATGAAATAAGAGACCCAGAAAGGTAGTAAGGACATTGTTAAAATAGTCCATGTGACATCAGTGGTTCAACCTTAATGTTTTGAAGCTATGCGAATACTTTTTGTCTGCAAAGGAAACAAAAATACCTTTATTCAACAAGTATTTCTCACAAAATTATTCTCATAGCTTTATAAAGTTAAGGTTGAACCACTGATGTCACATGGACTATTTTAACGTGTCCTAACTACCTTTTTCTACCTGGTCTCATGGCAAAAATGTACCTGGGGGCACTTTTTCGCGAGACACGAAATACGTACCAATAAGTACTTATCACTGCAGTTTCCAAAATAAATGAACACCGTATAGAGGCCGTAAAACTCTGACACCTTTTATTCCTTTTCACACAAATTTACAGTTTCGATTAATAAAGCATAATTTTTGCACAATTACTTGAAGAATATTATGTTATGACTTCAAAACCATTTTAATATGCTGAGAGATTTGAAAACTGATGCTTTTGAATGTTAGCATCGCACATATCCAGCTTCATATATATGGGTTTTCATTGACTGTAGGTTTGTAGCGGATGCAAATGGATTGGAGATTTACTAGAAAACCGAGAGAGAGACAGAAGAAAAAAAAAACAGAATAAATGAAATGTCGGGATCAAGTGAGTGACAGATGGGCCGAGAGAAAATGAGGTTTACGCAAAGCTGGCAGCTGCTTCAGAGTTCATCACGTTTTTCATTCTGGAGATAATGAAAGGGGTTTTAAGTCATTTGTTTTCGGTCACAGTCTTCAGATTTTCTTTGCTCTCTTCTCACTCGCCTGCTTGCAGGTGTGGTTCCTCGCCATGGGTTATGATATCAGTAATTCAGATTTGGAGGGAGGGTGTATCACCACACAAATGGCGGAGCAGATGGAGGGTGCAAATAGGGGGAGCTGTTTGTGTTTGTTCGGCACGCTAGGGTTGTGTAATAGTTTTCAAACCAAACAGAAGGTAGATGATGTGCCCTGGTTTTGTGCCCAAAGCATGTGGCAATAATCGGTGATGCTCATGTAGGGATAGAAGGGTTTAGAACACACACAAATGAGACATAGACCAAAAGTTATGTAACTATGGTAAAACATGTAACCCAACAGACTTTTCTGCAGGGCTTTTTTAGGAATTTTCAGGGAAAATTATTTCATGTCTGAACCATGTCATATTTGGGCTTCCTGAAAAAGGGATAGTTCACCAAAAAATTAAAATTCTGTCATTACTTACCCTCATGTCGTTCCAAACCCGTAAGACCTTCGTTCATCTTCGGAACACAAATTAAGATATTTTTGATGAAATAAGAGACCCAGAAAGGTAGTAAGGACATTGTTAAAATAGTCCATGTGACATCAGTGGTTCAACCTTAATGTTTTGAAGCTATGCGAATACTTTTTGTCTGCAAAGGAAACAAAAATACCTTTATTCAACAAGTATTTCTCACAAAATTATTCTCATAGCTTTATAAAGTTAAGGTTGAACCACTGATGTCACATGGACTATTTTAACGTGTCCTAACTACCTTTTTCTACCTGGTCTCATGGCAAAAATGTACCTGGGGGCACTTTTTCGCGAGACACGAAATACGTACCAATAAGTACTTATCACTGCAGTTTCCAAAATAAATGAACACTAGAGGCCGTAAAACTCCGACACCTTTTATTCCTTTTCACACAAATTTACAGTTTCGATTAATAAAGCATAATTTTTGCACAATTACTTGAAGAATATTATGTTATGACTTCAAAACCATTTTAATATGCTGAGAGATTTGAAAACTGATGCTTTTGAATGTTAGCATCGCACATATCCAGCTTCATATATATGGGTTTTCATTGACTGTAGGTTTGTAGCTCACGGAGTACGGAGACGTAGGCTACTTGAGAGATGAGGAGCTCCGGTTCGAGTCCCGTGTAACTACGGTTCGACAAAACGGTTCAAATCTGCATATAAGGAAGTTCAAATGGCATGGTTGCATCAACAAATGCGTTTTTATATCAGTTTTGCATTTGTTAACACTATCGGGTAAGTTTAGGGTTTGGTGTAGGGCAGGGATCCGGGGGGGGGGGGGGGGTTGTGTTTGCGTAACGATGTATGTTATAATACATCGTGTACACTCACTAAACAGAGTGACAGAGACCGAGACAGTGGTAGAGCAGAGCAGAGCCAATTCATAAAATAACAATATTTAAAAGCACACATCCAGTTTTGTGTGAGTGAAGGAAATCCGCTTGGGAGTGGAGAGATTTGTCCTCACGCACATGGATCGCGTAACATTATGCGCTCTCGACATTGTCATTAAGATCACACTATAGAAACCGCCTAAAATTAAGTATAAAGAAGAGAAGAAAGCGGCCCTAGGCAGCTGCCTACACATGCCAGGATCCGCCACTGCCAGATGCAGTTAGAAATGTACTAAAAACAAGCTTATCGCAAGACATCTGGTAGGGGGGGCACCTGGGGTGGCCAGACAGATTTCAGGGGGGGCCGGTGCCACCCCTGGCCGCCACGTAGACACGCCCCTGCCTCCAGGGCAAGATTTGAGGGAACCCTGGTGTAGGGCATATTTCCAACATGATAGAGCATTAAATTTTAGCGACAGTCCCCGGATATTTGAATTCTGAACCACTGCAATACGTAACTGAGGCAACGTAATAAAAACGTGCCAAGGTTCACGTATTGAACCCGTGTTTTAGTGCCACTCAGTGGACATTTCTTTTTGAAACTGCGGCGAAACGTGCAGTAAGGTACGTAAAAACGGTGTTGCAGAAAAGTACCCAGTGGTACGTATTTTTATGAGACCAGGTTGACCTTTCTAGGCCTTGAGCCTATCTGTTTTGTTGCTGACCCTTTGAGACGGACTAGCTGGTCTGGTGTCATTCTAAAGCCCTAACAACTATTCAGTTATGAAACTTTTGGTTTGCACTGGTACATATTATTTTTTTAACCAGGACGAGATGAAATGCAGCAGACTTCAAGTGAGATTTGACCAGCTGTCTGCTCAGGCACTTTGTATGTGGTATTTAAATCTTGATCTCCTAGTTTAATGCTCCATAATCCATATTGTCCAAAGATTTGCAGCGCTCTTGGCACTCTTGTACATTCCTATGCATGATACGGTGTTGCTTGAAAAATAAAATATAAGATTACTAAATATAAAAATAAAAAAAATTCGATCTCGATTCAATATCAATTCATGTGTATATAGTGTAAATATAAGGGGATAAAAAATATTTTGTTGAATGCAGTTGAATGCCTTTTTAGCATCATTTTAAACTTGGTTTAAATTCAGTATTTGCTTGAATTTGTTGTGTGTAATTATGCAAGTATC
Source organism: Sinocyclocheilus grahami (assembly GCF_001515645.1). Classification (NCBI taxonomy): domain Eukaryota; kingdom Metazoa; phylum Chordata; class Actinopteri; order Cypriniformes; family Cyprinidae; genus Sinocyclocheilus; species Sinocyclocheilus grahami. Next base: position 1,758,840 of record NW_015505605.1, on the reverse strand, counting down.
ATTAAAAAAAGAATACAGGTTAATAACTTTTTAAATTTCTCATTTGAAAATCCAATGTTTAATCATGTCTAAATACTTATTCAAATGAAGAACTTAAAAATAAGTAAGCTAAGCAGGAATGACCTGCAATATGCTAGATATATTTAGAATATATTAGATATATTAAGAGCCATACAGGTACCTACACTGTAAAAAATGACCGTGAATTTAACGGTAAAAGGCTGTAAAAATGCTACAGTAAAAACCTGGTTAACGGTAAATTCCCCTACTATATACGGTGAAAAACTGTATTGGACATTACATGTATTGGACATAAATTTTACGGTAGTATACCGTTTTTGGAAGTGAAAAAGGCTGTATAATTTACAGTGAATAACCGTAAATTGACATTCCCAGAATTCCCTGCGTTACATTTCAAATTTGATGTTGTTTTGTTGAAATAACTATGTCCCTTAGTTTTTTCTTATCAGTTTTGTATATTAGGGTTGTGTGTTACACCTAATGTTGTTAAACGAATGTTTATTGCATTATTTCAGTGTCATGTGTGTTACCATGATGGTGTTTAGTGTTTGTGTGAATGACACTGTGCATCTTCTATAGATGTTATTATTTAAAAGCTGCGTGTGATGGGCTTTGGTTCATCGTGTGACTTTCTCATCACCACCTGCATTTGGTGGCTATCAGTGTATTACAAAGGTACAAAACAGATTTCAGTACTTCAGTAGGTTGGTATATTAACATTATATCAGTTAATGAAATTATGGTATTTAACTGTAAATTTAAGTTAAAACCTAAAATGTTGCTACCGTATTTTTTACGGTAAAATTCCGGTAACCACAGCTGCCGTTTTTTTACCGTAAATTTTACGGAATTTTTTTTACAGTGTAGTGGGTAAACCATGGCATTACAAATGAAAATGATTTTTTTTTTCTGACCACAAAATGACTCTAATTTGCCTCTTTGCATTGGAATTTAAAACACTTTTCTCAATTTTAACTTTTAATGCACTAATTGTAATATAAGTAATAGAAATATTAGTAAAATATTTTAAGTAATTAATGGACCATAATTATTGCACAAATAGTAGGCCTATTTAGTACCAAAAGATCTCAAAATATTAAATATTATTGAATTAAAATATACAACACTTATTTAACTGAAAAATAGTTTAACTGTATGGTCACATTATAAGTAAGCAATACCTAAGGGTTAAGAAAACCATATTAATGTTGCCTCGCCATCACTCTCCAGAATAAAATGATACTGTAAATGTCATCGACGTAATAATCAATGCATAATATGCTGTAATGTTTACCACAAATTGCTGCAAATACCTGTATAATGAAGCTGTCGTCTATCCTACTTAAACCCATTCAAATGTATTGTCAACGCTGGTTTGTTTGGATTGTTGGTTGGCTATGAACCACGTGACCGCGCGGAGACGCCGGCGAGATCAAAGCTTGTCGCAACTCTGTTTTTCAGTGGCTCTGGCTTAAACTGAAGCGCTTCATTTTACGATTTACGCCACATTAAGTGCGCCAAAACTGTATTTATTGTTTGAATTTAGTATTAAAACTTACAAATTTTGAAAGCTGAGACTTTGTTTCGTATCACCTAAGTAGGGTTGGCAATTTGGCGTGAGATTTACATGGGCAGAGTGAGAGCGTGAGACAGAACCTGAAAGCATGTGTCTCATGCCAAATGCGTGAGAGTTGGCAACCCTGGCTTAATGAAAGGTCTGGTATGGTTAAAAAAAAAAAAAAAAAACAACCATTGGGAAGATAAATGTCAACACAAATATAATTATGTACACTTTTGAAGTCAATATAAAGGGCCCTATTTTAACGATCTGAGTGCATGGTCTAAAGCGCAAGGGGCAGGTGCACTTAGGGGTGTCCGAATCCACTTTTGCTAGTTTAACGATGGGAAAAACAATTGAATTCAATTCAAGTTTATTTGTATAGCGCTTTTCACAATACAAATCGTTGCAAAGCAGCTTTACTGGAAATTAAGTTTCTACAATGTTTAGTAGTAGCTTGTCAGTGGTGACTGTCAAATTGATGTACATATGGCAGAAATGTACAGTAAAATTCAGTTAATGACGTAAAAACAGTCGGCGCGCCCAGCGCATGGTCTAAAATGGTTGTCCCTATTCTCTTAATGAGTAATGGGTTTGTTTTGAGCATAACGTGCAATAAACCAATCAGAGTCTCATCTCCCATTCCCTTTAAGTTCCACTCGCGCCATGGAGGATTCGCAATTTACAAGGCGGAATTTGCGAGATGGTCCTCACTGCAGAACACAAGTTGTTGTGTGTAATTATGCAAGTATCATTAAAAAAAGAATACAGGTTAATAACTTTTTAAATTTCTCATTTGAAAATCCAATGTTTAATCATGTCTAAATACTTATTCAAATGAAGAACTTAAAAATAAGTAAGCTAAGCAGGAATGACCTGCAATATGCTAGATATATTTAGAATATATTAGATATATTAAGAGCCATACAGGTACCTACACTGTAAAAAATGACCGTGAATTTAACGGTAAAAGGCTGTAAAAATGCTACAGTAAAAACCTGGTTAACGGTAAATTCCCCTACTATATACGGTGAAAAACTGTATTGGACATTACATGTATTGGACATAAATTTTACGGTAGTATACCGTTTTTGGAAGTGAAAAAGGCTGTATAATTTACAGTGAATAACCGTAAATTGACATTCCCAGAATTCCCTGCGTTACATTTCAAATTTGATGTTGTTTTGTTGAAATAACTATGTTCCTTAGTTTTTTCTTATCAGTTTTGTATATTAGGGTTGTGTGTTACACCTAATGTTGTTAAACGAATGTTTATTGCATTATTTCAGTGTCATGTGTGTTACCATGATGGTGTTTAGTGTTTGTGTGAATGACACTGTGCATCTTCTATAGATGTTATTATTTAAAAGCTGCGTGTGATGGGCTTTGGTTCATCGTGTGACTTTCTCATCACCACCTGCATTTGGTGGCTATCAGTGTATTACAAAGGTACAAAACAGATTTCAGTACTTCAGTAGGTTGGTATATTAACATTATATCAGTTAATGAAATTATGGTATTTAACTGTAAATTTAAGTTAAAACCTAAAATGTTGCTACCGTATTTTTTACGGTAAAATTCCGGTAACCACAGCTGCCGTTTTTTTACCGTAAATTTTACGGAATTTTTTTTACAGTGTAGTGGGTAAACCATGGCATTACAAATGAAAATGATTTTTTTTTTCTGACCACAAAATGACTCTAATTTGCCTCTTTGCATTGGAATTTAAAACACTTTTCTCAATTTTAACTTTTAATGCACTAATTGTAATATAAGTAATAGAAATATTAGTAAAATATTTTAAGTAATTAATGGACCATAATTATTGCACAAATAGTAGGCCTATTTAGTACCAAAAGATCTCAAAATATTAAATATTATTGAATTAAAATATACAACACTTATTTAACTGAAAAATAGTTTAACTGTATGGTCACATTATAAGTAAGCAATACCTAAGGGTTAAGAAAACCATATTAATGTTGCCTCGCCATCACTCTCCAGAATAAAATGATACTGTAAATGTCATCGACGTAATAATCAATGCATAATATGCTGTAATGTTTACCACAAATTGCTGCAAATACCTGTATAATGAAGCTGTCGTCTATCCTACTTAAACCCATTCAAATGTATTGTCAACGCTGGTTTGTTTGGATTGTTGGTTGGCTATGAACCACGTGACCGCGCGGAGACGCCGGCGAGATCAAAGCTTGTCGCAACTCTGTTTTTCAGTGGCTCTGGCTTAAACTGAAGCGCTTCATTTTACGATTTACGCCACATTAAGTGCGCCAAAACTGTATTTATTGTTTGAATTTAGTATTAAAACTTACAAATTTTGAAAGCTGAGACTTTGTTTCGTATCACCTAAGTAGGGTTGGCAATTTGGCGTGAGATTTACATGGGCAGAGTGAGAGCGTGAGACAGAACCTGAAAGCATGTGTCTCATGCCAAATGCGTGAGAGTTGGCAACCCTGGCTTAATGAAAGGTCTGGTATGGTTAAAAAAAAAAAAAAAAAACAACCATTGGGAAGATAAATGTCAACACAAATATAATTATGTACACTTTTGAAGTCAATATAAAGGGCCCTATTTTAACGATCTGAGTGCATGGTCTAAAGCGCAAGGGGCAGGTGCACTTAGGGGTGTCCGAATCCACTTTTGCTAGTTTAACGATGGGAAAAACAATTGAATTCAATTCAAGTTTATTTGTATAGCGCTTTTCACAATACAAATCGTTGCAAAGCAGCTTTACTGGAAATTAAGTTTCTACAATGTTTAGTAGTAGCTTGTCAGTGGTGACTGTCAAATTGATGTACATATGGCAGAAATGTACAGTAAAATTCAGTTAATGACGTAAAAACAGTCGGCGCGCCCAGCGCATGGTCTAAAATGGTTGTCCCTATTCTCTTAATGAGTAATGGGTTTGTTTTGAGCATAACGTGCAATAAACCAATCAGAGTCTCATCTCCCATTCCCTTTAAGTTCCACTCGCGCCATGGAGGATTCGCAATTTACAAGGCGGAATTTGCGAGATGGTCCTCACTGCAGAACACAAGATCCAGGGGGCGTGGTTGGATCCAGATCCAACTCATCCCACATTACATTACCGTCTCCACCCCCTGATCCCTAAACCCACCCATCTCCACACCTAAACCTACCAATCTCCACCCCCTAGATGTGGATCCAACCACGCCCTCTGGATCTTGTGTTCTGCAGTGAGGGGCTACTGGAATTTGCAAGCGCAAAGACTAAACGTGTCTCCAGAGAGGAAACAGAGCTGCTCGTTCACGTTAATATTTTGCATGTTTGTGTGCTGCTGCACGCCCCTGTGTGTGTAATTAAACAGAGTATACGTGTGTTGTGGACCCGCCTATAGGCACATATTACTAACGCGCTCTTTAAATAACAAAAAGTTACTGCGTCATTGACTTTAGACCAGGTTTTAGTTGGTCAATGGCGCAGTCTATTTCAGTTGCATCCAAATAGCAACGTGCCAACAGTGCTCCTGAACGCAAGCCCATGAGCGCACAATTGGGTGCAAATGCATTTGCTATTTAAACAAGGTGGCGCAGGACGTGAAAATGATAACCGCGTCGGGCTGAAACTAGCAAAAAACACTGGTGTCGCACCTGGTGCCGCATTGTGCCGGGTGTATGATAGGGCCCTAAATCAATATTGACCATATTGTTAGTGTCGATCGCCTTGTGGGCGGTATGGTACTTTCTGAACTCCTGTTCCCCTTTCTTTCCCACACTGAATGATTCAACAATGTTTTATTTGAGTGATTCATCAGTGTACATTATTCCAAAAGGAAACTGTCTGTCTTTTATCAAAATGTAACAACTTGTTCTGCCTTTAGTCCCATCTTAGTAAAATGTGAGGGTAGTTTCATGTCGATGAGCAAAGAGCCATAATGACGGTGCCATGCGGAGCAGGTCATGGCCAGTTTCATTAGCCATAATGACACATTCCCTTGAGGAGAGGAAACAGCCAGTCAGTTGACTCACACACTTCAGTCACATTTAAACAGCATTTAAACGCTGGAACAGCGCTTGGCTGAACGGGAACAAATGGGTGTATAATAATAGATGACTTTATATAGAACAAATTAAAGGAATTGCATTTTGGCTTAGAACCGTTTCAAGCAGCTTAAAACCTGTTTGTGCTGAGTTTTGTGTTTTGTTTTGATTCTTTCCATTGAAGTTGTTGAGTTTGGGTTAAATACTTGTGGGCATTTGGGCTGTTTTGCATAGTCACACAGCATGCATTTATTATAAAGGTTGTGTCTAATCTTCAGACAAAGGTTTATGTAAGAATGTTGAGGTGAAACCAAATATGAAAGACCTAAAGGATTTTAATTTCATGTTTTACCCATGTTCTGTCCATCTGTATTTGTCCTCAGGAGTCGGAACTCATCTGGCTCTCCTCGTCCACGCTCTGTGAAGAAAGTCCACTTTATTAAGAACATGAGGCAGTACGACACCAGGGGCAGCAGGTGTGTTTATTCACTTCTCCATGGGTGTGTGGGTTTTGGGGTTGTTAATACCAGTGATAACAGCCCACTGTATGTGTGTTTGTGTCTGTCGGTCTGTCTTTTCCCATGCTAGTTATGTTTGCCCCTCTCTGTGCTTCAAAACAAACAATCTGGCTCTCGTCATCATTCTTTTCTCAGTTTGGCAATGATCCGTTACAATTACTTTATGCAGTGCTCTTGTATGATTCATGTGAGGATATCATATCTCTGACAGTTTGTACACAAATACTGAAGACACATTTCCTATTTTCATAACTAATTTGTTAAAGGGGCCATATTTTTAAAATGTAAAAAAAAAAAAATATTTTGTGCAATAAACGAGTTTGATGTGCTATGAAAAAGAAGAACAGCAGAAGTAGATACTATTATTCCAGTTTATATACAGTGCCGTGAAAAGGTTTTTGTCCCCCTCCTGTTTTTAAATTTTTTTCATATTTGTCAGACATAAAAGATTCAGATCATCAAACTAATTTTAATATTACACAAAGAAAATGCAAGTAAATACAAAATGCAGTTTTTAAATGATGATTTCATTTAAAAAATGAAAAAAGCTGTCCAAACCTACCTGGCCCTACGTGAAAAATTAATTGCCCCCTCCTGTTAAATCATGAACGGACTGTGATTATCCACATTATTTTAGAAAGCCGAGTTAAATTTCACTAGCCACACCCAGGCCTGATTACTGTCAGACCTGTTGAATCAAGAAATCACTTAAATAGAACCTGTCTGACAAAGTGAAGCATGCTTAAAGAGCAACACATCATGCCGCGATCTAAAGAAATTCAAGAACGGATGAGAAACAAAATAGTTGACATGTATCAGTCTGGAAAGGATTCTCAAGCCATTTCTAAGGCTTTGGGACTCCAGCGAACCATGGTCAGAGCCATTATCCTCAAATGGAGAAAACTTGGAACAGTGGTGAACCCTCCCAGGAGTGGCCGGCCTACCAAAATTACTCCAAGAGCACAACGACGACTCATCCAAGAGGTCATAAAAACCCAGAACAACATCTAAAGAACTGCAGGCCTCACTTGCCTCAGTTAAGCTCAGTGTTCATGATTCAACAATAAGAAAGAGACTGGGCAAAAACGGCATCCATGGGAGAGTTCCAAGGCAAAAGCCACTGCAGTACTGACCAAAAAGAACGCAAAGGCTCGTTTCACATTTGGCAAAAAATATCTGTCATCCACCTGGATGGCTTCCGTGTACGACAGTCAGTGGAAGTGAGAAAAAACTGTTTATTACATTTGAAATATGGATATTTATCTTACAAAAACACATTGATTCACTACAGGAGGCCTTTATTCACCCCCCGGAGCCGGACTTTTTTCACGTCTTCTGAACTGTTGACAACAAACACCCACTTACCCCCATTGTAATGCTTGGAGGGGCCAGAACAATTTTTTTATATAACTCCGACTGGATTCGTCTAAAAGAAGAAAGTCACATGCACCTAGGATGCTTCGAGAGTGAGTAAAACACAGGTTAATTTTCATTTTTGGGTGAACTAACCCGCACACTCTGAGCTTTTTGAGGGTATTCTCATCAAAATTGGAGGAAAGGTTAAGGAATCAACCTGGTACAGGTTAAGATCAACCTGTACCAGAATGACGGGAAGAAAAAAGTATGGAGAAGGCTTGGAACAGCTCATGATCCAAAGCATACAACATCATCTGTGAAACATGGTGGAGTAGTGTGATGGCATGAGCATGCGTGGCTTCCAGTGGCACTGGATTACTGGTGTTTATTGATGACGTGACCGAAGACAGAAGCAGATGGATGAATTCTGAATGTACAGGGATATACTGTCTGCCCAGATTCAGTCAAATAGAGCAAAATTGATTGGATCGCGCTTCATAGTACAAATGGACGATGACCCAAAACATACAGCAAAAGCAACCCAGGAGTTTTTGAAGGTAAAAAAGTGGAATGTTCTGCAATGGCCAAGTCAGTCTCCTGATTTCAACCCAACTGAGCATGCATTTCACTTGCTGAAGACAAAACTAGAGGCAGAAAGACCCACAAACAAACAACAACTGAAGTCAGCTGCAGTAAAGGCCTGGCAAAGCATCACAAAGGAGAAAACCCAGTCTCTGGTGATGTCCATGAGATCCAGATTTAAGGCACTCATTGCCTGCAAAGATTCTCAACAAAATATTAAAAATGAACATTTTATTTATGATTCTATTTATTTGTCCAATTACATTTGAGCCCCTGAAGGGGGGGGGGGGGGACTGTGTATAAAACGGTTGTAATTCCTAAGCATTTAATATTTTTGTTTAGCCTCTTGAATTAAAGCTTAAAGGGGTCATATGATCCTTTCTCTTTGGAGAATTACAATTACTCTTGGTGCATAAAGAAGATCTGTAAAGTTGCAAACACTAAAGTCTCAAAACCAAAGAGATATTCTTTATAAAAGTTAAGAGTCAACCACGCCTACCTAAAACGGCTCGTTCTAACACGCCGCCACATACCTATGTTACGTTCTGGGAAGATTTGCATAACGCCGCCCAAATGTTCACGCAAAGAAAGAAGGCGTAACTTTTATTCTCGCTGTAGTATTGTTGTTGCCGCTGCCATGTCGGGAAGGCACTGTGTGATTTGTTGTGAAAGTGAAACTACTTTGTTTGGTCTTCCAAAAGAGGACGATATCCGCTTCGTCATGCCTAGAGCTGATCCGTGCTGGTCGCTGAGGAAATACATCAACTTTCACCGTGGACAAAGCGGAGTCCAGCCCGCCTCAGCTCACTCTATCCCGGCCTCAGTGCACGCTAAGCCGGGGCTTCCCCTCACGCTAGGCCACTGTGTTTTTCGTTGCCACTGATGATTCAAACGCGAGTTTTGGGCAGTAGAGTAGCACTTGTTATTTGTCATTTCTCCGATCACAAATGCAGACAGAGTTTTATGTTTACGCGGCGCGATGCAACGCAATGCGTAAAAAGACAGTATAAGTCATTATAATCAGTAATTATGTCCCCACTGGATGCAACAAATGCCTCGTTTATAATGGGTTTTAATGTTTGTCTCATCGCTCCGGCCGGACACAGCATCAACAGTATGTGAGGGGCGTAACATTTCTGTCATACGCTTGAGGTATTCGGCCAGTCATAACGCACTGGATAGCTGGCCAATCACAGCACACCTCACTTTTCAGACCGATGAGTTTTGTAAAAATCGACGCGTTTCAAAAAAGCGGGGCATAGAGGAGAAACAATAATGTACAGTGTGTGGAAAATAATGTGTTTTTTGAACTTTTTTTTTAACACTTTGGTGTAAAAATTTCATTACACCAAATACACAAAATAATGTTCTTTTTAGCAGCATCACATGACCCCTTTAAAGTCTGCACTTCAATTTCATCTTCATCTTGTTTCATTTTAATTCTATTCTGGTGGCATACAGAGCCAAAATTATGAAAATTGTGTCTGGCCTAATATATATGGACCTAACAGTATATTCAAATAGAAAACATTTATTTTAAATTGTAATAATATTTCACAATATTAATGTATTGTTTTTATCAAATAAACTCAGCTTTGCTTAATTTTCATCTGATCTTAACCGTTTCAGCAGCACATTTTGATGCCAATTGTTTTATAAACTCCGCTCATGTTTTACTGAAGAATGCCAACTACATTGAACCCCAAAATAGGATATGAACCCTATGTTACAAAATTTGAATTTCAGTTATCGGACTTTACATAACATTATAATCGGATATTATAACAAGTTTTGGCATAGTACACTCAACCTAAGGAATGACTGGATGGGATTTTTGTTGTTCTCTTAAGGAAGTGGCTGTCCTCTGTGAGATCTGGCCTCATTCCATCTGAGGAACGACTGCTATGTTTACTAAAATCCCATTATAAATTGCCCCAAATAGACAGCGGTCCATATTTTCCGCTTGTGTTCCCAGGCTTTGGGTTTTCACACACAAATCAGCACGTACCTACTTGCATTCACAGGGTCACAGACAGGATTGGGGGCAGGCGAATAAAACCGATAAGATATTTTCCACTGGATGATCACAGATCCAGATAAGCCTGGTGCTCAGTGGCCTCATCTATAGAACAAATGCAGATACTCAGTATAAAAAAAAAAAAAAGAAAAAAATTGTAGGCTAATACTGTTGCCTATAGGAAACAATGGGGCACTGTTGCAGAATTCACCATAATATCCAGTCAGATAACTGAAATTAAACATTTGTAATTTAAGAGGTCATATCTTATTTTTTGGTTCAATATAGTTTAATATAGCATTTTTCAATAAAACCTGTTTAAAATGTAATAAACAATCTGAAAATCACCTTGACATAGCAGCCACTGATAAACTACTCCTAATTGTAATGTGGAAACTTTCATTTTCTTTTAAGCTAATTTGCAATGATACAAATAAACATGAATTGAATGAAATTGAAAAGCTGAATCCCCCATTGGGTAGTGGTTTTCTTAATGGAGACACTTCATTTGTGAATGAAAAATTATGGTTGTTAAAATCTATTAATTCCAAAATTGATACCGGAGATAGAAATGGAAATCGATCCCAGAAATCTCTAGAAAATGATTCCGTTAATTGCCCTGACTCGTGCTCACTGTTATTTCTGGAGCCATTTCTCCACTGTCATGTGACTTATGACGAAGAAAGAGTAAGAAAAATCCTCTAGGCTGCTGCGACCGACACTCAGTTTCATGTTAACTGCCATTTTACCACCCTTTCACATCTCTATGATGCAGTTTTTTTTAATTCTAAAAATGCAGAACATTTCCTGTGAGGGGTAGGTTTAGGTGGAGGGTTGGTGTAGGGCAATAGAATATACGGTCTGTACAGTAGAGAAACCATTACGCCTATGAAGAGTCCCCACAATGATAGCGAACCAGACGTGTGTGTGTGTGTGTGTGTGTGTGTGTGTGTGTGTGTGTGTGTGTGTGTGTGTGTGTGTGCGTGCATCTGCGTGTTGATGAGGCAGCAGTGTATTTTAAAGGCTGCCCTATTTGACCCCTCTTGTGTCACAGGTGTTGTGTTTGTTCTTGATCTGAATGTACTGAGAGATTAGTGTGTAATTTGTGTTATGGAGTTTTGAGTTGGCCTGTGTATATATGTGTGTCTGTGTGGAGAAAGTGTTTGTAATGTTAACTAGTTTGTGTTCACCACTGCAGGATCGTGCTTATCTGCGCCAAAAGGTCTTTGTGTGCCGCCTTCTCTGTGCTGCCTTATGGAGAGAGCTTCCATATCAGGTATGCATGAAACAAACATGAAAATCTGCTTATTTACTTCAAAGCTCAGATTTGGTTATACAGTAGGCCTATAGTGTGGTGCTAAGCTGTGGAGATTCACACAGTCACGCTTAATGAAGCTATGTCTCTCAAAAGTTTTGACTTTGTCACCAGGAAGGGTTGTGGTTTGCCCTTTAGCCAGTCTGTTTGATTCAAACTTTTTATTTAATGAATCAGCCAAAAAGACTCAAGCTAATAATCAGTATAATCAGGTCAAAGAATCAGTCTCACTCACACACTTACTGAATCAGTTGTAACAGTTCTTGACTAACTCACTGTATTACTTTTTAGCAACTCAAAATGAACCAAGAACTGTCTGTGTGATGGATAATAATGGCAAGACTTGAATGGTTAAATTACTGACTGTCTATTCATAAAACAATTTATAGTTACAGTTTTTCAGTATAGATTTATCCAGATCTGTGCCTGCTTAATTAACTAACATAATAAAACACAATAAAAACATAACTCTATAGCAATAACATTTCATACATGCGCATATATATATATATATGTGTATATATATATGTGTATATGTATACACAGCCACATTTTTTTATTTAGGTTTTTTTAATACATGCCCTACTTTGTTCATCTTTAGAATGCGCATCAAAGACTGACACGGAAGAGAATAATTTTTTTGAATAAAGTTGTTATTTTTGTTTTCTTGCGAATATATATATATATATATATATATGTGTGTGTGTATATATGTATACACAGCCACATTTTTTTATTTAGGTTTTTTTAATACATGCCCTACTTTGTTCATCTTTAGAATGCGCATCAAAGACTGACACGGAAGAGAATAATTTTTTGAATAAAGTTGTTATTTTTGTTTTCTTGCGAACAAAAAAATATTCTTGTGGCTTCATAACATTACAGTTGAACCACTGGTGTCACATGGAGGGTCAGAAAGCTCTCGGATTTCATCAAAAATATTTTAATTTGTGTTCTGAAGATGAACAAAAGTCTTATGGGTTTGGAACGACATGAGAGGGAGTAATTAATGACAGAATTTTCATTTTTGGGGGAACTAACCCTTTAAGTCTTTCCTTAGTATATTTGTATATTTCTTTATATAGTTAGCAACGGTTATTCACCTAGTGGCGACTGGGTTCGAATAATACTATCCAAAACTGTACTAACATAAGAGAATCGATGAAATCATTAAGGTTGGAGAATTCAGAATTAGAATTGAGATTCCCATTCCTAGCTGTCATTTCCATGACTTGTCTTTACATGTTTTCCTCAATCTCAAATAGACAAATGCACACAAGGAGATATGTTGAGCTGAATATAAGTTCTGTTTGGTTCCTCTGCTCTCCTCAGGGGATTCATATCTAGGGTGAGATTCAGGGCAAATGGGACCGGAAGGAATTTTTCCCACATCCATGTAATGGGCCTGGCATGACACGGCCAAAAGCCTCCTCTCCTTTCCCACCCTCTTTCATTATGGTTTCATAAAATGCTGATATAAGAAATTGGACCATGGGAAACTTTGTCTATTAGGTCACTTTTTTTTAAAAAAGAGAAGAAATTAAACTGCCATGCTATGCAAGCGGTCTAAGACTGTAGATAAGGGCTGCTAGAGGGAGTGAATATATATGTGTGTGTTCAGTCAGTGCTTAAAGAGCAGCTCTGTATCCAACACACTCAGCTACTTCTGTCTGGAAGGAAAAGCAAAAGATTGGAACAGTTTGAATTTGAAGCTGTCTATATTAGGTGAGTTAGACTTGTGTGTGTGTGTGTGTTGAATTGGCTCTGTGTTTGAACTTGTTTTCAAGTCCGTAAAGAGCTGTCTGCTGCTCTTTCAACCAAGCAACATTAAATTTAATGAGCTAACATGTCTTTTTGTCTTGTTTCGGGGTGGGAAATATTGCAAGGCTCATCTCAAGGGCTTTTATTTTAAATAGCCAACAGATTTTAGTGTATGTCGCAGTTAGTCGGAAGTAGGTGGTATTAGGAGGAAAGACATTCTTACAGAGCATTTGATTGGACAATTTTGTGAGTACAAGATGAGTCATCAATATTTTAGGGCTGTTTTCTCAGAAAAGAAAAAAGGGACATTTTAAATTCACATATCAACTAAAATAAAGGATTTTAATCAATGATATCAGTAACAACTTTACTTAAAGCCTTTATGTATAATGCATTATAAAAGTAGTTTTAATGCATTAATTATGCCTTGCAATGCACCTTTATAATGCATTGTACAATCTCATGAATAATTGTAACCAGTTAATACATTATAACACTTATCAATTAATTGTTACACTACACATTTTAAATTCGGTTATAATTATTTAGGCAAGTTATAATGTATTACAATGCACATTATGAATAATTATAATGCATTATACCCCTTTATAATGCATTATACATAAAGGCTTTAAGTAAAGTGTTACCATGATATCAAACACACAGATGATCTCCGAGCAGTTAAACATAGACATAAAGCCACAAAACTCCAATTTGATACACTTTTTGTATGCAAACACTTTGCAGCACTTAAATATTTATAAAACTACATGAGAGTGAGTAAATGATGACAGAATTTAAATTTTTGCGTGGACTATCCCTTTAAATTATCGAAAATATTAACTTAAAATCTCAGGGTATACTTCAAATACTACTTTAGGTCAAAGGGGATCGGCTGACAAACAAGTTTGGGCATCCCTGTTCTTAATTTTGGATTTAAGCAATGAAAACAAGCATCTGTCAATCTGTCTTTGTGTCAGTGACCCTCGTCTGGATGCTCAGCGGCGGAGGCACTCATCTGGAGGAATGTCCACAACCCTAGAGATGCTTCCCGGGCTGGAGGGGGTGGAGCTGGACATGTACGGCAGGGTAAGAGCTTGTCATTCTATCCCTGCACCTGTCAATCAGTCAGTCAGGAAATGTCACCGAGCATTGTGCTCAGCGTACCATTGGACCTGCTCAGGAATGACAGCTTTATATCTCTTCATTTGATGCACCCAGAAGGTTAAAGGCGCTGTCAGGATTTCTCCGGCTGACAGATGGCTTGTTATGATCTTATTTGTTGTGCAGACGGTGTCGTACGCTCAGTTCCTGTACCCCACTAACGCTCTGGACCACCACAAACCTGCAGTGGATCTCGCTCTACCCATGCCGTATTCCAGAAACAGCATCCCTTGCAGTTATCCTCCCTCTCGCCTCAACAGCACCGTCGGCCTGGACCTGGGTATATCTCACACACTAACACACATAGACTTGTGAGGACCTCCTATAGGCATGTATTGTCCTCAAATTAGCTGAATATCTGTAGACTAACTCTAGACCTACTCTATACATACACTTTCTTGGTCTTATTTGGTATTACTTGACCAATTTAGATACGTTTATATACAGTAACTTTCAAAAGTTTGTTTTTACTGAGCAAGGATGCTTTACATTGATCAAATGTTACAGTAAAGACATATATAATGGTTCCAAAGATTGCGGTTTCAAATAATTGTTGTTATTTTCCTTCTATTCATAAAAGAAGCAGCACGACTGTTTTTAACATTGATAATAATAAGAAATGTTTCTTGAGCAACAAATCATCATATTAGAATAATTTCTGAAAAATCATGTGACGCTGGAGACTATATCAATTATTTTATTTTTTTTTGGAATATGACGTTCTTTCAATCAAACCACGTAACACTGCTGCTCAGCTATTCACAGATGTGTGTTGGTGTTTTGGGATGTTTAATGTAGCCCAGTTTGGTCTTGTTTCTTGTTTTTAGACATTAATTTACCCATCAGACACACATGTAGAGATGAATGGCTATCTGTGTGATTAAACCTCTGTGCTGAAAGCAGGGTGGTCTGACCTACAGACACGGATAAACATAACTTATCCAGCTGACGTCATTACTGACCACTGGATAATACTGCTTATACACATGTACACTGTAAAAAGTTTTTATTGCTGATTATCTTACTGATGTAGATTCTCAGTATTTACTGTCATTCTCTTTGTCCCTCCAACAGACAACAGTAATAGAGTATGTCAAACCGTCAGATCTGAAGAAGGACATGAATGAGACCTTTAAGGAAAAATTCCCCCACATCAAACTCACACTGAGCAAAATCAGAAGGTACACTCACATTTTAAATGTTTTCTTCAGTAACTGTTTACATACACAAAAATATGACCATATTCTGATTAACATAGGAATATTCCTATGTATGTAATAACCAGATTAAACCAAATAAATTTCAAAAGAGAGCTTAAACCCTAATGAATACGAACTGAATAAAGTAAAAAGTTACATTTTAAATGGATAGTTAACCCAAAAATGAAAATATTGTCATTAATTACTCGCCCTCATGTCTTTCCAAACCTGTAAGATAGGGGTGTAACGATTCACTCGTTTTCTCAATGCATCGATTACAAACCCTGACGATACATATGCATCGATCTTAAAACATGGATTTTTGAATCGGGAATCACTGATTTCGGCTAGTAATCGCGTAACTATATACTATAATTATTATAGCGATTAATTATTATAGCTATAATTTCTATAGCGATTCAATGCTATATATACACATTAAATTACTACAAGCACGAATTAATGGAGACCTTGAACCGTGTTGTTCGTGCCCTTACATCTCCTTCACGCGCTCCACTATTTACCGCCTGTCACAGGATTGCGCTTATGGAGGACGAAACCTGCAAAAACAATAAATAAATAAATAAATAAATGTGTGCATAAATACATGTATTCTTGTTTAAATACATAACTAATTAAACGTGATGAAAGTAGGCAAATAAAATAAATTGGTGGGCAAATGGAAAATGTTTAAGGAAATGCTAAAATCATCCTAACTATTTTCCTTTGATCACTCATTTATTTCTGAATGAAGTTCCACTTTTTTTTTTCTTCCCTCTGCGCAACATGCTAATGAGAGGGTGTCAATTATGCAAGAGTAGGCGGATCGTATGTGATGCGCTTGAGCGTTTGCCTGCGCATGCGTATTAACTTCATCAGTCAAGGGGACTGATTATTATCTTACACTTTTTCATAGGGTTAGTTTTGTAGTTATAAACATGAGACAGCTAAATCATAAAAGATTTTAAGTGGCCAGTGTAAAATATGAATGCTTACATAGCTCTTAATTGCAATTCTGAACCGTTATTTGTTTAATAAACATACTTTTGTCACTTGTATTTTCTGTTCTGATAACTAATGGGGAAAAAACGGTCTGTTCCTCGATTAAACCACTTCATACCAGTTCTCAATGATGTATATGAGCCTCTGTTTGTACAATAATAAATTGAGAATCAACTGAGACGTACCCTTGTGTATGTCACTAATGGTTCTCCCGCCGTAAAGAGAGAGAGATTGCTGCAGATCGACTTGGTTATAGAAGACTGTTTACTGACCATAAAAATTCTTACATGTACCTAAACAACGAGCAGGTAAAACCATCCTAATAAACACTAGCTGTCATCAAAAGAGCGAGCCCTTATTCCACGGATAAAGTGAATAATCTCACGATGACCATGGGATACTGATATTAGTTGTCTGTAGCTGGGAGACTCAATCAGGTTACAAAAAAATTACGTCAGGAAACGACACTGGCCATTTCGTTGGGTCGTTTGTAAAGTCACAGATACTGTACGGTCAATACAGCTCAGTTTTTTTATGTATCTTGTTCTGTTGAATGGAAAAAGTGACTTTACGTTGGCCATGCTGGATTAACACCATGCATTTCCTGTCAGCGGGAAAGGATAGTTTTCCCCATGCCGTGCCCCCAGCTATCACATGACCCTGACCAAGTCCATGGTTGACACCCTCTCATTAGCATGTTGCGCAGAGGAAAAATAAATGTGGAACTACATTCAGAAATAAATGAGTGATCAAAGGAAAATAAATAGGATGAGTTTAGCATTTCCTTACAAATTTTCCATTTGCCCACCAATTTATTTTATTTATTTACCTACTTTAATGACGTTTAATTATTTCTATATGTATTTAAACGAATTCCCATATTTATACACACATTTATTTATTTATTTGCATATTTATTTATTTATTTGTGTATTTATTGTTTTTGCAGGTCTCGTACTCCATATGCGCTCGCGCTCCGTTCGTAGCTCTCACTGACACTTTTTTTTATTATATTATTATTATTTTTTTTTTAAACCAGCTTCTCGGTCAAACAATATAAGTGTCTAAACGCATACGCATAGTTCCACTGAATGATAAAGGACTTTTAACGTAATGTCGTTAAACCGAATGTACGAAGGAAACCGTTAAAATAACCACAGCATTAACAACAACATTGAAATAAGAGTGTGTTTTTTATATGTCAATCAGATTCATGAAAGTTGCGTTCATTGCTATAGCAAACAGACATCTGGCGCATTTTCTTTCTGAATCATCATTCGCCGATAGAAAGGGAAAGTTAAATACTGTAGCATTTTATTTTATGAAAATATAAAGAAACTCGCATCATGCAAAGGTGAGACAACAAAATGTTACCCTATACATTTACACTATGCTGCATAATAGTTAACACAAACTTTTAAAGCCTTTTTTATTATTATTATTATCTTGACTTGCATACCCTAGCGAAAATAAATATACTAAAATGTATTTGAAATAAATTTATTTCATGCTAAGAATACTACAAATAAAATTACATATGTATGTAGGCTACTTAATAAAAATACCCAGCAACTGTACTTTTAGGCCCAGTTTCAAAGAAGCCAGGACTAGACCTTTTTTTAGGCCAGCTTTTATAAAGTTGAGACGGCTCAAACATGCATTTTAGTCAGGACTAGCCTTAAGCCTTGTCTGCGAAACCAGGTTATACTAAATTGGTATACTTAAAGTCTGCTCAATTGGAACAACTAATTTTGAACTTAATCCACTTTAACTGTGAGAAAGTAGTGCTAAAGTCAAATTAAAGATATATTGAAGTATATTTGATTGTGCTAAAGTGGAACTATTGCAAGTATGCTTCAGGTACACTTTAAATATCTTGCATTTAAAGAACGATATTATTCAAAGATCATATCATTCTCATCAATAGTGACATTAAAACACATTTTAGACTTAATATTTAGAAATGTGCATTGTGCACAAGTAGTATTCCAAGTAAAGTTGAATTATAATTTTTATATCAGTAACTCTCGAGCGATTTATACCACTAAATATAGTAATAGATTTTAACTATACTTAGTTTGAAATAAATGTATTTATATGACTTTTTTACTAGTGTAAATTCATATGCCATAGCATCATTAAACTAACGTCTAACAACGGACAAAAGTGGATATTTTTTGCCCTCACTCTCTGACTCCATAAAGGCTGCCGTGTAATTTGCCCCTTAAGCATATGAAGAATTTAGGGGAAGCATTTAAATAATCCTGTGAATGCACTTAAAGAATGCAGAATAGAGTCGTTAATCGAATCGTATTGAATGTAATTGTGAATCGAATCGAATTGAATCGTTTTGAATTTGCAAAAATCGTTCTTGAATCGTATCGAAACCCTATGAATCGAATCGATTCGCTGTTTACCCAAAGATTCACAGCTCTGCTGTAAGACCTTCATTCATCTTCTGAACACAAATTAAGATATTTTTGATGAAATCCGAGAGCTTTCTGATCCTGCATAGAGAGCAAGGGTACTACCACGTTCAAGGCCCAGAAAGGTAGTAAGGACATCATTAAAATAGTCTGTGACATCAGTTGTTCAACTGTAATTTATGAACCTACGAAAATACTTTTTGTACGCAAAGAAAACTAAAATAATGACTTTATTCAACTATTTCTTAATTTGTGTTCTGAAGATGAACAAAGGTCTTACGGGTTTGGAACGACATGAGGGGGTGAGTAACTAAGGACAGAATTTTACTGGTGAACTAACCCTTTAAAAGTTCAAAAATGTTCTTCTTTTGCCGTCTGTTCTCTTTATGTCTGCCAACATCTGTCATTCCGTCTCTTCATCAGTTTGAAGAGGGAAATCCATTCAGTAGGAGAGGAGTCTTCCTTGCAGCCGGTCACCATAGCCATGGCATTTGTGTACTTTGAGAAGCTGGTCCTACAGGGGCGTCTCAACAAGCAGAACAGGAAGCTGGTGGCGGCCGCGTGCATTCTACTCGCCGCCAAGATCAGCAGCGACCTGAAGAAACAAGAGGTCAAGCAACTGATCGACGTGAGTGATGCTCCGACACACACTTTCCAGTCAACACATACACTGCAGTTCAAAAGTTTGCCAAATGCACCAAGGCTGCATTTATTTAATGAAAAATACAGTCAAAACTAATATTGTGAAACATTTTTACAATTTAATATCACTGTTTTGTTTTTGAATGTATTTTTAAATAGAAGTTATTCATATGATGCAAAGCTATATTTTCAGCATCATTACTCCAGTCTTCAGTGTCACATGATTCTTCAGAAATCCTTCTAATATGCTGATTTGCTGCTCAAGAAACGTTTCTGATTATCAATGTAGAGAACAGCTGTGCTGCTTAATCTTTTTGTGGATTCTTTAACGAATGTAAGATTCAAAAGAGGAACATTTATTTGAAATTATACATCTTTTGTAACATTATAAATGTCTTTATGGTCACGTTTGATCAATTAAGTGCCTCTGCTGAATAAAGGTATACATTTCTTTCAACAAAAAGCACAGTGTTTGTATATCTATCTATCTATTTCTAATGTATATCTATCTGTTTTTTTTCTGCCCAAAGAAACTAGAGGAGAGGTTCCGGATTAGCCGTCGAGAGCTGATTGCTTTAGAGTTCACTATCTTGGTGGCTCTGGAAATGGCACTTTACCTACCGGAGAGTAAAGTCATGCCCCACTACCGCAGACTGGTGCAGCAGACCTGACGTGGGTAGAGCGGAGGGCTCAGGAACGTTGTGAATATTCAGATGAGATGCGTAACGCAGTCAAAAGTGTGGGACTCTGCGTTCCCTCCATTGCAGTTTGAGGTAACGGAGCGAATACATATCAACACGAAGCTCTGAGGAAGAACCGACGTTCCAAATGATGCTTTATATAGCAATCTGGCAAGCGGCTTTTCTTTTCATGGCTGTCTGTTTTTGTGACCACCATGGGAATACTGCTGAGGAAAACCGCACGGATCTTCTTTTATTGAATTGAGTTAAAACCGAAGGTTTTAAGACTCAAATGACAAGGGAGAAGCTTTAACTCCTGCCACTTCACTTGTGTGCATGCATGTTTGTAACATTCCGTATCTATTTACCATAAATAACTTTTATTTTAGACCTCTACTTTTGTATAGAACAACCTACCATTCACTGTATCACTAAAGCACTTTAAAGCAAACAAAAAACAACAACAACTGTGCATGTAAACATTATGCAATAATAATATAGTCATTAGCACAGATCACATAATATACTGTATATGCACTTACTTTAGTGTTATTGAGTAACTGACTAAATTTACCTTAGTATTCAGACCTAATATGTTCACTGTCGTTGATAAGGCTTGATTATACTGTGAAGAGTGCTCTATATTAGAGCTGATTTCAAGGAAAGCACATTTTCAGTGCGGCCGGTATTCTCACTTTTTCTTTTTTTATAGAATTTTTAAAAAAAATCCTCTTTTAAATTCCGCAGAAGAAAGTCATGATGCAAATGTGTAAAAGATGACAGGTTTTTTATTTTTAGGTGAACTATTCTTATAAGACACATGGTATTAATGTATGTGCACACTTCCATGCAAAAGTTTTATTTTATTTTTTTCCCCTTTTTTTAATTTTTTAATTTTTTTAAAGAAATTTCTACTGTTATTCAACAAGGTTGCGTTCAATTGATTAAAAGTGACAAAAATCATTTGTAAAATTGTTCATGTCTTTAATATTTCGAATAAATGCTGCTCTTTTGAGCATTCTCTCATCATAGACTCCTGAATAAAAGGTACAACAGTTTCCACAAAAAATTCAAAATAATAATAATTTAACCGTGGGGATAAGAAATGTTTGTTGAGCATATTAGAATGATTTCTGAAGGATAATGTGACACTGGAGACTGGAGTAATGATGCCTGCTGAAAATTCAGCATTGCATCACAGGAATAAATTAAATTTTACAACAGAAAACAGTACAAAAATAATATTTCACAATATTACTGTTTTTACTGTATTTTTAATCAATTACATGCAGCCTTGGTGAGCACGTGTACATATGTTAATTTCACTGTTTATTCATTAATTGCCATAATATTCTGTGTTCTGTCTCAATTTTTCAACTAGTAGCATGACAATGCGGCATACTGTATCATGATTTATCCAAAAGGTTTTCCCTTCTTCCAGCACCCACAATCTATGCAATATTTTAGATGCTTTTGTCCCATTTACTCACAAAACATCCCATTTCCAGTTCAATTCATCCGTGTCTGCCTGATGCATTCATCATTTCAGTGCAGACGCCCTCTGTTAATGCTGCGTGAAAATGTTGTGTTTGTCAGTAGCCAGTTTGGGGATGGCTGCTTTGTCCTTTTATAGACTGATGTATTATACATCCTTTTATTTACTTACATGATGTGCTGGTAATGTTGTCCACAAATGTCTGTCTTATATTTTTAGGATCGTAATCCTGAAATAAGACATGGTTTTCCAGTAATATACTGTGTTTAATCAGATATTGTGCTATGAAAGCACCATTTAAGCAGTGAGTATGCTAGAGCCACCCTCTAGAGGAAGCGATTTGCAATCACATGTTAATAGGAAAGCTGTTAGGAAGTGGATCTTGCTATAAAGGCCGAAAAAGCAGCATCCCACTCATGTTCTTAGGAGATATTTTGTCAGGCCTTTGTTAGTTTTATGTTTGTGTGTGTGTGCTACTTTGTTGTGATCGAGAGCCGCTGAACAAACTGAAATGGCAGGTCTAATGGATATAAAATCAGTTTTACACACGTTGAATTAAAGTGCCTAGGATTTTTTTTGTAATTAATAATTTAAGGGAAAAATGGAAGTAAAGTAAATAGTATTTAGTTTATTTACACTGTGATCTTTCTATAGCCTCCAGTACTGCACTCCAAAGGCAAATCACCGTTATTACATGCATTGAAAGGGTAGTATTTCCTTTGGTTGTTTGTTTTTTAAATCTGAGCATGTTTGAGCCAAACCTGTCTGTCACTGGACGGATCATATTCTAACAGACCCCATTTCACTCGTAACTCAATTGTGACCAATACGGTTTTATTTTTCCACACCATATTATCCAGGATAATGTGTCAGCTCGGTGGACCATTTCAGCTGATAGCCAGTCATCTAGCTTTATTTTTCAATTAGACGTTTCAGTTGTGTTTTTTTTTTTATTATTATATATATCATAAAATAAATTTCCTCTGATCTCTTCTGAGGAGTTCAGCATATTGAGCTACAGTAATCTTCCATTTATGAATTATGATAGGAAGGCTGGGAAGGACGCCAGCAGCAGATAAGGGATACGGCTGTATTGTAGAGCTGCTGAAATCATATTAGCATCTTTCTTAAAGATATACTACTACAAATATAACTAATTTCTAACTGATGTCCTTTGAGTACAAGCTGTCCTTTTCATGTGCTCCCTTGCTATGCTTTCTCTCTCTCTGTTTGTACCTGTTTTTTTTTTTTTTGTTTTTTTGTTCATTTGCAGGTGACATTCAGTTTATGTATGAAGAATTTTGTGTGTTAATTGTTGAATTATCATGCACTTTCACAAATATACAAATATATTTTCTAAAATCACTGAAAACGGCAAGTTATTTATTTCTGGGTATTATTAATACAGAAAGATCATCTTTTTTGTTTCCACATTTACAAACACAAAGGATATGGTTAAAACAAAAAGAGTATAACATGAAAAAATACATAACTCATCATTATAATAATTAAAAAACATATAAAGAGTTGACACTTCTGTTCTACTCTAGAATAAACCGTATTAATCTGAAACAAGTTATTTCAGAGTAATACTGTACTGTTTAATTCAGTTGTTTGAGTCTAAATAAACATTTTAAATTTGCTTATGCAAAACAGTAGGTGCTATTTGTCTGAGATATTGAACCGTGACATGATTCCTGGAAACGAGCGTTCCCTGGTGGGAATTCCTTTTCTGTGGGATATCCTTACCACAATGTTTAATACAGAACACAAAGAGGATCAGCTTTACTCTGGACACTGAAGGAATCCCTCATGTGTCAAGTTTGATGAGTCTGATCAGACAAATTAATAGAATTGATATAAAATATAGAACTACTGTATAATGTGACACTGGGGTCATCTGAATGAGCTACTATAATTGCGTTTTTTTTATTTATCATACACACACAAAAGTTAAAGAAAATCAGTTTGGTTTATTTGAACAAGCTTTATTCACTTCTATAAGAAGAATAAATCAGCAAAACCATAATAGCATTGTCATTTTTCAGGTATGTATAACATGTATATTATATAGCCTATAAACCCCAATCACTACAAAGATTGATTTGGCTTTTAAAAAACATTTCAGAAATTGTTCTTAAACTCGTGCATTACTTCGACGTTACAATATTAAGAGCATTTTGCTTGCAATAAATTGTGTGAACAGATTGCAGTTCAGAAAAAGGCATATCAATGAACTTATCTAAAGTGAAATCGTGCAAACAGGTGATTTTTTCTTTGCACACGTACAGCCTAATGAGATTGTGACTGGTTTTACAGTTAATATGAAGAGCCTGTGATTATAAGTGCTCGGGCAGCTCTGTTTGAATAACATATTGATATTTTGCAAAATTGGCACTTCCTTGAAAGAGCTTGGATTGCGGCACTTGTCACGTGGCGTTATAGACTGGCAGAAGCTGGTTCTTATCTGTAGTTAAGCTGTTGAAAAGAAAGGGTCGTGAGTCTCGGTATAAAACAGCACTTAATACTGGCAAATAAACAATGTTAACACCGTTAAAGCAATTTTATGTAGTTATGTGTATTTTGGCATCTACAGTTAAGTGAGTGGAATTCGCAGTTGTAAATAGCAAGTCTCAACTGACCTTTTGCAAAGACCCACCCCCCTTAGTTACTGTTGCTATGTCCGACAAG